>NW_027248454.1:0-265092 GCF_031021105.1 Erythrolamprus reginae | reverse complement strand
AAAGCAAAATCAGATTATAAAAGAAATGGCCAATTTCCAACCCAGAGGCGGTAAAAAAACAACTCCAGTAACACCTGCAAATACAATCTCTCTAGCATCACAAAGACAAATAGATGATATGTTAAATTTAGAGAAAGAAAAAGAGAAAGAGAGTTCCACACTAATGCAAAATATGAATAAAACACTGACAGTTATGCAAGAGGCAATGCTGAAATTACAAGAACTCATTACAAATAACAACAGAGTTAAAAACGGATATTCTTAGGTTAGAAAACAGACTGGAAACAGCTCAACTGGCAACACAAAAAAATGAACAAAAAATAATACAGGTGGAAGAGAAAATAGAACAGAGTGATAAAAAAATCGAATAGGTAGACCAAAAACTCAGACTCACATAAGGAACTCGAAAACTCGCTGATTCAACTGGAATTAAAATGATCTTTATATTTTTTAAGATTTCAAAATGTGATAGAGACAGAAAATGAAAATTTAGGGGAGATCATGATAACCATAATTTCAGGAATATTAGAAATTAGCCGGGAAGAGGTAGTAAATGAACTGGATGAAATTTATGGAATTAACACTAATTACGCCCGAAGACATCGACTCCCGAGGGAAATTCACCTAAGATTTGCCAGAATAATTACGAGAGACAGGGTATATGTAATATCTAGAGGAAGGAAAATGACATACAAGGGTAAAGAATTAAATAAATTAAAACAAATTCCTAGAAAGGCAAGAGAGCGAAGGAGAGAGTACAGTGGTACCTCGGTTTTCGAACGCTTCCCTTCTCGTACATTTCGGATATCGAACAAAATTTTCTGCAAAAATTTGCTTCAGTATCCGAACAAAAATTTGGATACCGAACAGCCAGAGAAAATTTTGTTCATTATCTGAAATGTAATCCCGGCAGCTTCAGGGCGCGGAGGAGCTCTCTAAGAGCTCCAAGCTGCAGGAAAGGTGGGGGCTGCTGCAATCCCGGCAGCTTTGGGGGGCTCCTTTCCTCATTGCTTCGTTTTATTACCTGTAAGGAGCTTCAAAAACTTTTTTCCTGTGGCTGCAACAGCGGCGATTTCCCTTCCAGTAGCAAGAGCGCCGGGAACGTCACGTGATGAAGGGAAGCCGGCGGAGCCATCTCAGCATTTGCTTCCGCTCCAGAAGTTTCTCTTCATTACGTGACTTCCCGGGGCTCTTGCTACTGGAAGGGAAATCGCCGCTGTTGCAGCCACAGGAAAAAAGTTTTTGAAGCTCCTTACAGGTAATAAAACGAAGCAATGAGGAAAAGAGCCCCCCAAAGCTGCCGGGAGTGCAGCAGCCCCCACCTTTCCTGCAGCTTGGAGCTCATAGAGAGCTCCTCAGTGCCCTGAAGCTGCCGGGATGGCACCTTCTGGGGGCTCTTTTCCTCATTGCTTCGTTTTATTACCTGTAAGGAGCTTCAAAAACTTTTTTCCTGTGGCTGCAACAGCGGCGATTTCCCTTCCAGTAGCAAGAGCCCCGGGAAGTCACGTAATGAAGAGAAACTGCTGGAGCGGAAGCAAATGCTGAGATGGCTCCGCCGGCTTCCCTTCATCACGTGACGTTCCCGGCGCTCTTGCTACTGGAAGGGAAATCGCCGCTGTTGCAGCCACAGGAAAAAAGTTTTTGAAGCTCATTACAGGTAATAAAATGAAGAATGAGGAAAGGAGCCCCCCAAAGCTGCCGGGATTGCAGCAGCCCCCACCTTTCCTGCAGCTTGGAGTAGCGAATTTATTTATCCCATTGGAAATAAAGAAAATAGATTTAATTGGTTCCCAGCGAGTTAACACGGGGCTGGGAACCAATTAAATCCATTTCCATTATTTCCTATGGGATAAATAAATTCGGTACTCGACCAAATCGGTTCTCGACCACACTTCTGGAACGAATTGTGGTCGAGTACCGAGGTGCCACTGTATAAGACATTAGCCTCTGTCTTAAATAAAAAGGAAATTACATTTAGATGGATAAATCCCGAAGGGATGTTGATAAATATCGATGGTAGAAGAGTCAAAGTTGATTCTCTTGAAAAAGCACAAGAAATTTATGAACAAATTGTCACCACAGAGATAGAATTAGAGAGTGGGGAGAGATTAGAATCTAGTAAAGAAGAAGAAACAGAAAACGATAAACAAACAGGGGGAAAGATTGAGAAGGGAGGAGAAAGAGGGAAAGAAGAAGGAGCTAAGACTAGATCCCAAACAGCAGCGGCAGCAGACAAACAGTACTAAACAAACAAAGAAACCAAACAGAACTAAGAAGGAAAAAACCTTGCTCTTTCATTTTTGTTGACATATTCTCTTTTTACCCATACATAGCTAAATGCTATCAGAAGCTAAACTAATTTCAATAAATATAAACGGTCTTAACAATAACCAGAAAAGAAAAAAGGTCTTCTCCAAGCTCCTGAAGCAGAAAGCACAGATAATGTCTACAAGAAGTACACATTAAATTGGCACATTAAAAATATTTAGAATATACTAAACTGGGAGAGCTATATACATCATTAGATGAAAAAGAAAAAATACATGAAATATTACTTCAAACTAGCAAACAAATATATGCATAATAGGAGACTATAATGGAATAGTGAACCACAAATTAGATCATAAAATAGAAACTAAAAGTAAAATAAAAAGAGCCACACTACCAACCACATTTGAAAAAATGACAGGTGAACTAGACTTGGTAGATATGTGGAGATTAATACATCCAAATGAAAGACAATTTACATACTATTCAGCTCCACACAACTCCTTTTCTAGGATAGATATGGTTTGGCTAAGTAAAAGTATGCATAAAAAAAATAAAAACAGTTGACATAGAACCAAATACGCGGGCTGACCATAACCCGATAACAATTACCTGGCAGGGGGAAAAGAAAGAATATAGAAGATGGTCATTAAATACACATTTACTCCAAGATGAAAAATATACAGAAATGTTAAACAAAGAAATAAAATTATTCTTGGAGGAAAATAAGAAATACCCCACCTCAACTTTGGGACACATTGAAAGCATATACTAGGGGGGTCACAATATCATATACAGCTAGAAAACAAAAAGAAGAGAAGGCAGAGTATAATCACTATATAAATAAAATAGCCAATTTGGAAAAGACACTCCAACAAAATCCAACCAATAAACAGATACAAATATCATTGAGGGAAGCCAAATACAAAACAAACATAATAGAACAGCAAGAATTCATTAGAAACCTAAAACAAATGAAACAGAAATACTTCGAAACAGCAAATAAGCAAGGTAGATGGCTTTCACAGAAAATTAAAAAGACAAGAAGCGAAAAATTAATCTATCAATTAGAGGATAAAGATGGGATAATACAACACATGGAACACCAGAAAAAAGAAATAATACAAGACTATTACAATAACCTATATAAAGAACCAATTGACACCGCAAAAATTATTAAATATATACAAGAAAATAATTCCTTACGAATTGAAGAACTCGATAAACAAATCCTAAAGGAAAAAAGTACCTTACAAGAAATACAATCAGCATTGAAAAAACAAAAAAACAATAAAACCCCAGGGCCGGATGGACTTCCGGGGGAATTTTATAAAGGAAATAAAGATTCATTTGAACCCATATTATTGGAGACATATAATGAAATATTAGAACAAGCCAAAATTCCAGAATCCTGGAGAGAATCATATATAACAATGATACCAAAAGAGGGGTTAGACAAACAGAAAATAAAAAACTATAGACCAATTTCTCTGCTTAATGCAGACTATAAGATTTTTAAGCTAATTTTAGCAGATAGAATAAAAGGAATTTTAAACAAAATTATCAATACAGATCAAAATGGTTTTCTACCCTTCAGACAAATCTCTAATTGCACCAGGACAGTTCTAGATATTTTAGAATATGGAGATGCGCATCCAGGAAGGCAAATAGCTCTTGTCTTCCTGGATGCTCAGAAGACATTTGACAATGTTAATTGGCAATATTTAAATGAGCTAATCAAAGAATTAAAATTAGGTAACAGATTTGAAAATATTATTAACAATATATACACTACTCAAAAGGCCAGGGCAATAATTAACGGAGACACCACTAAACCAATTCTTATAGAAAAAGGAGTATGCCAAGGGTGTCCAATGTCACCCTTATTATTTATACTGACACAAGAATTATTATTAAACAAAATAAGAAGTAATAAAAACATAAAAGGAATTAAAATTAAGAAAGAAGAATATAAACTACAAGCATATGCGGACGACATGGTTTTCTTTTTAGAAGAACCAACAAGTTTGGGGCCAGAGTTAATTAAAGAAATTGAAAACTTTGGTGAATTTGCAGGTTTAAAAATAAATAAACAAAAAACAATGTTGATGACAAAAAACATGAGCACACAACAAATTAGGAAATTAGAAGAAACTACGAAACTCCAAACTACAAAAAACCCGAAATACTTAGGATTAATACTAACTAACAAAACAATAACCCTTAAAAAAGATAACTATGATAAATTATTGCAAGAAACTAAAAAAAAATTAGAAAAATGGAAAGACCTACAAATATCAATGTTAGGCAGAATTGTCGTAATAAAAATTCCTAAATTTTTATACCTTTTTCAGACATCCCCGATCAACTTGGAACAATTTTTTTTTAAAGAAATTAACAAAATTATCTCCAAATTTATTTGGCAAAATAAAAAGCCAAGAATAAAATATGTCTATCTCCAAGATAATAAAAGCAGAGGAGGCCTGGGGCTCCCAGATCTAAAATTATACTATAAAACGAGCCTAATTTGGATAAAAGATTGGATAAACTTAAAAAAATAAGAGAATACTTGTATTAGAAGGTCACGATTTACAAACAGATTGGCATGCGCATTTATGGAAGGATAAATCACAAAAATAAACTATATTTAACAGGCACCTGATCTGTAAATCATTACTAAAAACCTGGTACGAAAGGGAAACACTATGATAAAATTCCAAGATGGCTGTCCACTATGGAAGCCATCATCTACCCAAATTTGATTGACCTAACTAAAACCATCAAATACACAGATATTTTACACCCAAGCGGAGAACTCAAATCTAGACAAGAACTAGAAATATTAAACCATAAAATGAACTGGTGGACATATGCTCAAATAGAATTGAGATTCAAGAAAGACAATCAAACACCCGGTATTCAAAAATCTATGAATTCACTAGGTAAGATTTTAATAGGGAATGAAAATAAACAAATAACTAGAATATATCAAATACTTTTGGAACAGGAAAGAGTAAAAGAGACAACTAAAACACCTATGACAGCATGGGAAAGAAACCTCCAACATGAGATACACATAGCAGACTGGGAAAAAACATGGACCACAATATCCAAAATAACTCTTTCGGCAGCATATAAGGAAAATTATTATAAACTTTTTTACACATGGTATATTCCCCCAGCTAGGTTAGCAAAGATTTACCCAACATTATTAGACACATGTTGGAAGTGTAAAAATGAAAGAGGTACTTTTTTCCATATGTGGTGGTCATGTCCTATGATACAAAAAAATTGGAAAATAACTCATACTTGGCTTTCAGAGATTACGAAAGAGGAAATAGAATTTACCCCAGAAGCTATGCTATTAGGAGTTTGGAGAAAACATTACTCAAAACAAACAATGCTTCTTACAACACACATAAACACCGCAACGAGAATTGCGATAGCACAACTCTGGAAAAATGATCAGACCCCAACGGAAGAATTAATTATAGATAAGATATATACATGCGTGGAGATGGACGAACTCACTAACTCAATTAAGGGAAACAAAATCATGGAATCAAAACGAACATGGCAAAAATGGCATGAATGGGATCAAAAGAGAATATAGAAACAATATAATAAGAAGCAACAGTACAATGGAAACAATCTACAGCTACCTTGTAAAATGTTTTATTTACCAGTTATTGAATATAATAAATATTAGAATATAAAAATATGAAATATAATGTACATAATGGAATGTAACAGGTAAAAATTTATTATAAGAATTTTAAAAGAGATGGTTTATAATCTGTAAAACAGAATAATGTGTGATTTGAACTATATGTGAAAACTCAATAAAGAAATTTATAAACAAGAAGATGAACTTAACATCACAGAAACTGGACTTATTAACACTTTTGGTGGTCTCCTAAGGAAAGAACAAGATAACATATTATTTAAGATGGAAAATTTAAAGAAATCCCTACTGACCATAGTGGATACAGCCAAACCGCTTATAGACTTGGTTTCTCCAATGATTGTGCCTCTTGCTTGTCCTCTAGGAGGGAGGGGTTTGTACGTATATGAGATCGTGAAGGGTGGAGGGCCACTAGAGGACCCAGCAGAGAAGGAGATACTAGCATCCTTATGTAATTATCCAATGATGCCCTCAGTAGTACAAGATGATGACATATCAGTGTCATCATCTCAAAGCCGAATGGTGCATGATCTAACAACCCCATCTCCTACATCTAGTGAAGAGGTATCTGAATGGCAAGCCCTGATAGCTGGTTTTTAAAACTCTTGCCCTGAACAATTTCCCCAGGAGTCTATATAGAATTTAGATGGGACCTCGAGTGTGATGACAGTGATCAAGGTTGACTCAGACTTCCAAAGTTATATTTTTGTACAAAATAGACTTAGAGCCACAATAACTGCAGAGGAATGTTGGTTTACGATCCCAAAGGTCAGGGTTAACGGCTCAAGCCAGCAACAAATGTCTCTTCAGCGAGCTTCTGCCAATTACTCACTTGACAGGGTTTCAGAGTTCTAATGTTCTCTAAATCAAATGCTAAACCACAAGGCTTGAATGTCTCCAGATTCCAAGTCAGTTGAGGAACTTCTGTATCTTTGTTCCTAGTAGCTGCCGAACAATAACTCCCACACAGCCTTTTGCAAACCCTTTCCTTTTGAAGCCTGCTACAGTTTTCCTAATTGTTGCCAGCTGTGCTTTCTCTCTTGATTTTCTCTTTTGTCTAACACCTCTTAAGGTGAAGGAGAATTGAGTGGTTTTCTGGAGGAAATGGAAATTATTTTGATTTCTGGTTTGATTTTCGTCTCTTTTCAACATTGCTTATGGTTATGACCTATAAAGCCCTTCATGGCACCGGACCAGAATATCTCCGGGACCGCCTTCTGCCGCACGAATCCCAGCGACCAGTTAGGTCCCACGGAGTGGGTCTTCTCCGGGTCCCGTCGACTAAACAATGTCGTCTGGCGGGACCCAGGGGAAGAGCCTTCTCTGTGGTGGCTCTGACCCTCTGGAACCAGCTCCCCCCTGAGATTAGGATTGCCCCCACCCTCCTTGCCTTTCGCAAACTCCTTAAAACCCACCTCTGCTGTCAGGCATGGGGGAACTGAAACATCTCCCCCTTGCCCATGTTGTTTTGGTGTTAGATTGATTGTGTGCTTGTTTTTTAATATTCTGCAGTTGTTTTTTATGAATTTTTTAGCTTAACATTGTAATTGGATTGGTGGGTATTGGATTTGTTATTATGTATTGTTTTTACTTTGTTGTGAGCCGCCCCGAGTTTGCGGAGAGGGGCGGCATATAAATCCAATAAATCTAATCTAATCTAATCTAATCTTGTTATTTACAGTTGTCCCGAGTGCTCTTGTTGCCATCTACTTTGTCTACACAAATGAAATTCAAGCCTTCTCTAAACTCTTCAACAGTATGTGAATTTCCTTGTGTGTGCAAAAAGAGATGATTTATGCTTAAAGTAACATCCACAGACTGGACATTTCAAAGATTTCTCCACGGTGTGAATTCTCCGCTATATATAGGTAGGAATTCTGACTGAAACGCTTCCCACAGTCAGGACATTCAAAAGGTTTCTCTCCTGTGTGAGTCCTCTGGGGTAGCACCAGCGTAGAATTGTGACTAAAACTTTTCCCAGAAATAGACATTTGAAGGGTTTCTCTCCTGTGTGAGTCCTCTGGTGCATTACCAGATAGGAATTCTGACTGAAACGTTTCCCACAGTCAGGACATTCAAAGGGTTTCTCTCCTGTGAGTCCTCTGGTGTTTCACCAGGCTGGAATTATCACTAAAACTTTTCCCACAGTCAGGACAGGTTTGTCTGCTGTGTGAATCCTCTGATGTATGTATGTATGTATGTATGTATGTATGTATGTATGTATGTATGTATGTATGCATGTATGCATTTATTTATTTATTTATTATTTATTTATTATTTAGATTTGTATGCCGCCCCTCTCCGAAGACTCGGGGCGGCTCACAACAAGATATAACAAATCATAAATAATTCAAATAACTTTAAAATATTTAAAGATTTAAAAGAACCCCATATACTAACAGACACGCACACAAGCATACCATGTATAAAATTGAACAAGTCCAGGGGAGGTGTTTCAATTCCCCCATGCCTGATGGCAAAGGTGGGTTTTAAGGAGTTTACGGAAGGCAGGAAGAGTAGGGGCAGTTCTAATCTCTGGGGGGAGTTGGTTCCAGAGGGCCGGTGCCGCCACAGAGAAGGCTCTTCCCCTGGGCCCCGCCAACCGACATTGTTTAGTTGACGGGACCTGGAGAAGGCCCACTCTGTGGGACCTAATCGGTCGCTGGGATTCGTGCGGCAGGAGGCGGTCCCGGAGATATTCTGGTCCAGTGCCATGAAGGGCTTTAAAGGTCATAACCAACACTTTGAATTGTGACCGGAAATTGATCGGCAGCCAATGCAGACTGCGGAGTGATGGTGAAACATGGGCATACCTAGGTAAGCCCATGACTGCTCTCGCAGCTGCATTCTGCGCGATCTGAAGTTTCCAAACACTTTTCAGAGGTAGCCCCATGTAGAGAGCATTACAGTAGTCGAACCTCGAGGTGATGAGGGCATGAGTGACTGTGAGCAATGAGTCCCGGTCCAGATAGGGCCGCAACTGGTGCACCAGGTGAACCTGGGCAAACGCCCCCCTCGCCACAGCTGAAAGATGGTTCTCTAATGTGAGCTGTCGATCGAGGAGGACGCCCAAGTTGCGGACCCTCTCCGAGGGGGTCAATAGTTCCCCCCCCCAGGGTGATGGACGGACAGATGGAATTGTCCTTGGGAGGCAGGACCCACAGCCACTCCGTCTTATCCGGGTTGAGTTTGAGACTGTTGACACCCATCCAGGCCCTAACAGCCTCCAGGCACCGGCACATCACTTCCACCGCTTCGTTGACTGTTTGTTTGTTTGTTTGTAATTTTTATATGCTGCCCAACTCCCGAAGGATCTCCGTCTACATCTTTCGAATCTCCGTCTATGTCTGTGCAGCTGCTCTTGGCGTCCCACCATTCTACTCACCCTAATATTGAGGATGGAGTCATCCATCACCCCCTCCTCATCTGACCCAGATGAGGCTCTGACTGGGGATTCTACAGGCTGTGCAGGAGCCTCTACCTCTCCTGCACCTTCCACTTCCCCCTCTCCTTCTCCCTCACTGTCTGACTCCTCTGGAAGCCAAACAGATCTCCCAGAACCTAAAAAATCTGGCCATAAGTTATGATGGTTGTAAATCAAGGCATTCATGTGACCAACCTGATTTTACAACTTTTTTTTCTGGTGATGAGTCTTAAGTGAACACTTTATTTTTAAAGAAAATGCTGCTATCATTAAACAAACAATGTGCTGTTAACCAAGTCAATGCATTGTTATCGACATTTTTTGCAGAACCCGGCCCAAATACCACTGCAATTTGCCAGAGTCATGTGACAAGGGGGCAGGAACGGCTTCAGAACCCTGTGTTAAAAATAGGTAAGCAATAAAGCAATGAGGGCAATTTGGTATAAAAAATCAGTTTATTAATTATAAGTTTATTAATTAAACGTTAATTACTTATTTGCAAATACAAGTGCACATGGTTGGATCCAGAGCATGCAACAGGTTTTTATACCACCCCCACCTGCAACACTGTTTTGGTTTCTCTTTTTTTTTTAAATATTTTTTATTATTTTCAAAGTAAAACAAACAAAGACATACAACATTAAACATTTAAGGAGCTACTATTGCTCCTCTTATCATAGAAGTCTAACTAATACAGAATAAAAAAAAAACACTAACTATTACAAGATCTAAGCAGAAAAGCCACACTCGAAGATTACATTGTCATTACATTTAATTACAGTTTGTTTTTTTTTAAATTAAGATTGTTGATTAAATTTCTTTGTATATATTTTTTTTAAACAAAAAGTAATAATAATATATTTATATGCATATGTATATATCAAAAAGCAATAAGCAAATTATTACTAATACAAAAAGAAAATAATATAAACACTTCTAGATTAGTTATACTATAAACTATATAAACTATATAATTCTATCTTATGATTTTTAAATAGTCATTTATTCTTATATATTTAATTTTTAATACTATTTTTATCGTTCCACCAATCATATACTTTATCCCAAATTTTATAAAATTCTGTTTCAGTTTGATTGTTCAACCTTTTAGTCATCATATCTAGTTCTGCACACTCTATAATTTTTTTAAACACCTCAGTGTCTTTCGGTATCGTCTTTTCTTTCCATTTCTGCGCGAAGGTTATTCGTGCTGCTGTCAATATATGTATTATTAAATAGTAAATTTCTTTTTTATACTTTATATTTGAAATACCCAGTAGAAAAAATTCAGGAGATTTTTTAATCTTCTCCTTTGTTATTTCATTTATCCAATTCTCTACTTTATTCCAAAATATTTTGGTCTCCGGACAGGTCCACCATGCATGGTAGTATGTGCCGACTTCTTTTTTACATTTCCAACAAATGGGCGATACCGAAGGAAACATTTTGGAGATTCTGTATGGTGGAAGGTGCCATCTATAAAACATCTTAATTTGATTTTCTTTAAAAGAAATTGATTTTGTTATTTTCCAATTATACGTCCATATCTTTTCCCAAGTATCTATGTCAATCTCTTTGCCAAAATTTTTGCACCAACTGATCATATTATCTTTCAATATCCAACCTATCGTCCTATGATTTAGTAAATATTTATAAACATTTCCAATTGTCCTTGTTTGATTTTGGAATAGTAATTTACCCAGTACATTGTTTTCTTTTTTAAAGATATAAGTCTTTACATCTGTTTGGTATCTGGCACTAATCTGCATATAATGCCACCAATCTAAATCTATACCTAACTCATATAACTCTTGTTTTGTTCTTAATTTCAATTGATTGTTTAACAAGTCACTATATTTCCAAGTCTTTCCTTTTCCTTTAAGATTTGGGTGTACTATGGCTTCAAGGGGTGAAATCCATTCTGGCATTACTAAGAAATGGTTTTTCTTTATTTCATTCCACACTTCTATCAATGCCTTCCTAATAACATTATTTTTGAAGTATGACTGGGTTTTTAACTTGTCATACCATACAAATGCATGCCACCCAACCATCAGGTCATGGCCTTCTAAATTAAGCAATCTTTGATTTTCTAGTGTGAGCCATTCTTTTATCCATGTCAAAGCCGTGGCATGATAATATAGTTTCCAATTTGGAAGACCCAGGCCACCTCTCTCCTTACGGTCTTCTAATGAATTTTGTTTTATTCTTGACTTTTTTCCTTGCCAAATAAATTTTCTTATTATCTTATTCAGTTCGGCAAAAAATTTCGTTCCTGGATTTATTGGAATCACTTGAAAAAGGAATAATATTTTTGGAAGAATATTCATTTTAACTGTGGAGATTCTTCCAACAAATGATAATTGTAAGTTATTCCATATTTCTAAGTCTTTTTTAATCTGACTTAGTAGTTTTAAATAATTGTCATTTTTTAAGGATAGGGCTTTGGAGGTCATCCATATCCCTAAGTATTTCACTTTTTTCGTCATCTTCATGTTTGATAAATCTCCTAGGTATTTTCTCTGTATTTCAGTCATATTTTTTGTTAATATCTGTGTCTTTTCCTTATTTATTTTCAATCCTGCAACTTTCCCATATTCTTCAATCACATTTGTTAAATTTATGATAGATTCTGTTGGGTCATCTAAAATAAAAACTACATCATCTGCAAATGCTTGTGTTTTATAAACTTCTTTTCTAATTTTCAATCCTTTTATTTTCTGGTCTGCTCTTATTTTTATCAGCAATACTTCTAAAGTTAAAATAAATAACAATGGTGATATTGGACAACCTTGTCTTACTCCTCTTTGTATAACTACTTTTTCTGTTTGTTCACTATTTATTATAATTTTAGCAGTTTGTTCAGAATATATAGCATCTATTATATTAAAAAACTTTGTTCCTACTTCCATCTTATTTAATTGTATTTTCATAAAATTCCAATCTACGTTGTCAAATGCTTTTTGGGCATCTAGAAATACAAGTGCCATTTGCTTTTCAGGGTGCTGTTCATAGTATTCCAAAGTATTAACTATTATTCTTAAATTATTTTTAATTTGTCTTCCTGGTAAAAATCCATTTTGATCACTATGTATCATGTTATTTATAATACCTTTAAGTCTATTGGCAAATATTGATATAAAGATTTTATAATCTACGTTCAACAATGAAATAGGTCTATAATTTTCAATTTTTTCTTTCTTGGTGTCAGCCTTATGTATTAAGGTTATTAAAGTTTCTGACCAAGTTTTTGGTAATTTACCTGTTGTCAATATTTGATTATATATCTCAAGCATGTTAGAAGAGAATATTTCTAAATCTAGTTTATAAAATTCAGCTGGTATTGCGTCTGGACCCGTCGCTTTATTATTTTTTTGATTCTTTATAGATTGTTTTAATTCTATATCTGTAATAGGTCTATTTAGTCTTTCCTGTTGGACTTCCGTTAAAACTGGGAGTTCTATTTGTTCCAAGTATTTGAAAATTAAATCCTCGCTTATCTCTTCTTTCTTATATAATTGTTTATAGAATTCCGAAACTATTTCCTTTTTGTCTTCTATTCTGTGTTTTATTATACCTTTTGAGTCCATCAGATTTTTTATAATTTTGTTTTCTCTCTCTTTTCTGAGTTTGTATGCCAACCATCTTCCAGGTTTATTTGCATATTCAAAATAGTCTTGTTTTGCTCTCTTTATCTTTTCTGCAATTAATTCTTGTTCTATTAATCTCAATTTATGTCTTATTAATTCTCTCTGATTTTTTAATTTGTCATCCTTATCCTCTTTTTGCATTAGAATTTCTAATTTTCTTAGTTCTTCTACTAATGTCTCTTGGTATACTTTCTTTTCTTTATTCTTTTTTGCTATGAATGAAATTGTTAATCCACGTATATATGCTTTGGTTGTATCCCATAAATTTTGAGGAGTAGTATCTGCATTTTTGTTTATTTTTAAGAAAATCTTTAATTCCTTCTCTATCCACTTCTTATATTCAGGATCTTTTGTTATGATTCTATTCATTGACCAATTCTTTATTATCCTTTTACCTTTCCAATATATGGATAGAGGGTTATGGTCAGCCCAAGTATTTGTTTCTATTTCTATTTCACTTATTTGTTCCATTATAAGAGGAGGGGCCCATGCCATATCAATTCTAGACCATGTCTTATGTGGATTGGAATAAAAAGTATACTGTTTGTCTTTTAAATGCTGTTCTCGCCATACGTCTTTTAATGCTAATTCTGTTCTCATTTTCCAGAATGTTGCCGGTAATATTACCTTTTTTTTTCTTTTCTTTTCTTTTCCCATTATAATCCATTTGGTCATCTGATATTGCATTAAAGTCTCCTATTATTATCATGTTTTCAATTAATAACTCATTAATTTTTTCGTGTAGGT
Source organism: Erythrolamprus reginae (assembly GCF_031021105.1). Classification (NCBI taxonomy): domain Eukaryota; kingdom Metazoa; phylum Chordata; class Lepidosauria; order Squamata; family Dipsadidae; genus Erythrolamprus; species Erythrolamprus reginae. Next base: position 251,318 of record NW_027248454.1, on the reverse strand, counting down.
CTTTATAGAATTGTTTTTGATTATCATTTGGTGCATAAATTGAGACAATTGTTAAAGGTTTTATTTCTAGGTCTAATTGTACTATCAAAATCCTTCCATCACCGTCATTGTATATTTCTTTAGATTCAATTAAGTCATCAATATACATTGCTACACCTCTTTTCTTTTGATTGGCCAAACTTGTATATAATTTTCCCAATTTTGAGTTTTTAAGGAGACTTCTTTTTGATTTTTTGATATGGACTTCTTGTAAGATGCTTATCTGGGCTTTTTGTTTCGTAAGTTTGGTTAATACTTGATTTCTCTTCCTTGGGTTATTCAATCCATTTACATTGACTGAAAATATTTTCAATTCGTGTGTCATCTTTATTTGTAGTACCTTTTGGGTTCTTTTGGTTCTCGAAGTCGTGTATCCAAAATTAGGTCCTGTGAAATCTGTAGTTGTTTCTGTCTCACCACCAACGCTTCTTCCCCTCCACCACCAGTGGCCCCCATCATTTCGTCGCTAGGCTTTGATTGAATCTGGATTTGTGCGGTATTGTCCAGTCCACTGCGCGCCAAAAAAGATCGTGCTTGTTCTACGCTTTCTATTTTCACTCTCGTTGATTGCCATGTTAGGGTCAGACCCTCTGGCATCAGCCATCTAAAAGTGATACTCTTCCTGATTAAAATACTTGTAAGAAAGTAGTATTGTCTTCTAGCCTCTCGAACTCTCCTTGGCACTTGTTTCAGTATCGCGATTTCTTTTCCATTACGTTGGAAAGATTCGTTTTTTGTATATCTCAGTATCGCATCTTTAACAATTCTTCTTGTGAACTTAATGTGGACTTCTCTGGGCAAATTGTGGCGCCTAACGTATCCAGTCTGAACTCGATAGACTTCATCAATCTCTTTTACCAGTTCTGTTGGATCCATCTGCAAAATAGCTCCCATGACTTCAGCCATTTTTTCAGGCAGGTCTTCATCTTTTTCTTCTTCGATGTTTTGAAACCTCAGGCCATGTTGCGCAGAGTGAAGTTCTAAATTGGTTATTGCTATGTCAAAGTCTCTGCGGGCTGCGTAATTGCGGTCTTCGTATTCTTCTACTCTCTGTCCCACATCTTGGATTTTTCCTTCTGTCACTTGTATTCTCTTTTCGCTGTCTTCTAGTTTTTGTTGGATAACTTTTATATTACCATCCATTTCGACAACATTCCCTTTTACTTGAGTTAATTCTGTTCGAAGTTCTGCAATTTCTTTTTTGATTTCGTCTTTCATCTCCTTCATCTCTTGTCTCAGTTCTTGTAAATAGGTTTTCATTTCTTCTTTATTTGTGTCACTTTGGGTTTTTGCCTGGGTTTGTGATGCCTTAATATCTGCTAAAGCTTCTTGGATAATCTGAAGACCAGGGTCCATCGTCGGCTTGTCTTTTTCTTTCTCTTTGGCTAACATTGTAGGTATGGTCCTTTGTTGTAGCGGTGATGATGTTGGAGAGGTCCTGGGTGTAGAAGTTGGGGCAGGAGTAGTTGGTTGTTTTCGCGTTGTTGTTGTAGTCACTGTGGTCACACTCTGTGTCCTGTGGGAACCTTTCATAATCCAAAATCACTGTTATTATTTTATTTTTTTAAAAAATTTATTTTAATCTAAATCTTATGTATTCTTAATGAGAAGGTAAAACAAAGGAGAGGAGAAGAAAAAAAGAAGGAAGAAAATTAAGTATATCAATTCAATTCAATTTATGCTATAATTAATTATTTTAGTTTAATTAGAAAGAAAGGAAAAAAAATGGAGAAGAAAAAGGGAGAAGAAAGGGTAGAAAGATTAAAAAAAAAAAATATTTCAATAAGTTCCTAGACTCCTTAAAGGGGGGATCAGGTGGGGAAAGGGAAAAAGCCAATATTCTAGCACATAGCTATTTGATACCAAAAAAGAGGGGAAAAAAATAAAAATATGCTTTTAAAAGGGAAGAAAGGGGAGAAAATTAATTGAAGGAGAGAAAAGAAAAAAGAAAATATCCAAAAAATCTAAAAGAAAGGTCCAAAAAGTGAGGAGAGGAACAAAAAAAGCAAAAAGCAAAAAGGAAGCTTTTAAGTCCAAAAATGCCAAATATAGATTATGCTTTAATAAAAATCTCAAAAAAGAGGATACTCCAAGCAAGTGTCCACTGTAATATCAAATGCAATGTCCAGTTAAAATAAATGTCTTCTTATTATATGGAAAAAAACAAGGAGAGAAGAGACAAGCACAAAAAAAATATCCTTACACCTCCAAATTTGTGTTGAGAAAGAGAAAATAGTTCCACTTAGTCCATAGGAAAAATATTTCTGGCAATAAATCCAATTAAAGTGAACCTTCCCAAATTCAGGTATTTATAAAATAATCTGAGTCTCTTTATTTTATAAAAAAAGTAGAAAAAGTAAAAGTACAAAAGATATCCTTACTCCTCTATTATAACACAGAAAAATAGTCCCATCAGGTCCAAAAACAACAATAGAGGAGAAATAAAAATGATGTCAACAGTTTTAAAAATAGAAAAATAGAGTAAGTAATCCAAATTTCATTTCAAATAATTATAGCTTCAGTAGAATTCCATTCAAATAACGTAGTTTCAATTTAATTCAGTTCATAGGTTGATGTATTCAGTTCATTGGTATATTTTACTTCATCCACTCAGTGTTTAGCAAATCAAAATTTAACTTTATTTAGCTTTATTTAAAAGAAAAAAAAAAAAGAAAATTTATATATCAAAAGTATAGGGAAAAAGTAAAAAGGGAAAGTGTACACACCACACTATAATCTTTAGTTTAGAAAAAAATGAAAGTTATACTTAATTGTAACAAAGACAAGTAGTTCCGGCTGGCTTTCTCTTCAGCGAATGGATATCACTTTCAGGTTTCTTCTTTTGTGGATTCGCCTTAAAGTTAAAAAGCTTCTTCTTCCAAAGTCGTCTCGATTCCAAAAGAACTCCGTGTGGTGCTAACGATCTCCTTTATCTGCCGATCTGTTTTTTGTAGACTTCAATTGTGTTTTTTAAAGCTTCCGCTTTCGGCGGCCGCTATGGCTGTGTCCAGGCAGCCGCCTGGGCACAGCTCTCCATTCCTGCAGCTGCGGGGTAATCCCTTACCCCCGAGACCCCAGCGATCGGTCTCGGGGTGTCCAGGAGACCCCCTGTCCTGTGCCGGCCCCTCCGGAGCCGGCACAACGCGAATCCGCGTCCTGCAGGAGGGAAAGGAAGGTTGCGAAGCCGGAGCTTGGCTTCCGCACCTCCGACGCGGTCGAACTCCACCCGGAAGCCCTCCACTGTTTTGGTTTCTCATTGGCTGGATACTAACAAGCTTACAACCTGTCTGGAGTGCTTATTAACACACATACCCTAGTTACAGGGCAAAGTCATCCTAACCACTGTTTAGAAAACTCCCCCTTCTTGATTTTCCTAAAACATATTGTTAACTGTAATAACAATATTAATTTTTCAATGTTCCTTAACTCTCTTTTATAATTAAACTTTATTTTAGAGGCAATACTTCATATATTTCCTAATTTCTCACTTTTCTCCTTTTTATTGCCTTCTAAGCCCTAATAAATGCCATAACTTTATTCACATTGTTGTGATCACTTTTCACTACTTTGGTCATTTTCTTCTCTCATATACATTAAATCTGTTTCCCTATAGAGAGGAGATTTTCCTGGGGACATTCTCTTAGTTATGGTTGTTACTATAAATCTTTGAGTTAATCCTCAGACACAGGTATTATACAGCAACCAAAAGTTGTCAGAATATTTTTTTAAAAAACTGCTATTACTGAAGTCAGTAATGATAGAACCAACCCCCTTCCATTTTCCAAACCAGGAAATGAGCCATCCAGTAAGGAAGGTATCTGTTCAGAGTTATCAGCCAATTCCTCTGCTAACGTATTGAGACTTTGTAAGGCGCTAGCGATTGTTATTTGGAGTAAAAGTACAGTACCTACCTCCTAACTTTATACACACTCCTCCTTTCTCTGCCAATATCATATCTAGTGCCATTGTATTTTTCCCAAGTCATCTATTGGTGGCATCTAGCTGTACAGCTATACAGTTGACAGCATTTCTGGTGTAATTAATGAATCTGTTGATTATAATAGATATAACTGATTCAATCTACATTTTTCTTTACAGCCACCCACCAGTGATTCAAACTATCTGATAATCACGCTATCGGATTTCTGGCCTTATATTCATCAGGAACCCCTCTGGGAATCCCAATAGCATACAAATAGACTTTGTCATCAAAGGACATAACTAATACATTTCTTTTTATTCTAGGATGTTATTTTATTACTGTATGGTTTTCAAATGCCAACGTAAAAAGGATAGCCAATTCGACAAATGCACACGTACCTATCTAATTTGGGAGAAGAACATGTCTTAATACTGGTATTTAACACCCACAATACCACCATAAGACAGTTCTAGGAATGGCCATTTTGGAATACCATAATTTCTTTTTTGGTTGCTGTGGTTACATCTACTGTTTCCACATATGCTTCCAGTTCTCTTACCATTTGGTCAGAATCCACACCTTACCTTTTGAGACATGCAGAGTGGTTACCATAATTTGCAAACAACGTGGGTGGTTTCTTAGTATCTGGACTTTTTACTGGTAGACAAAGGAGAGAGAAAGGGATTTATAACTTTCTATATTGAAAAAGAACCAATATGCATCTCATGCTATCTGTGGGCTAATGATTTCCCCTGAGCACAAGAATAACATTTTATTTTTTCCGAATTCTCTACAATGTATTTTACCCATTTTACTCAGGCATTTGAGCGACCGGGCACTTTTCAGCACCGGGGCGACATTTGTGTCAGCGGCTATAGCAGGGCACCAACTTCCTGTTTTGCTGGGAGGTCTCGTGCTCCCGGAAACCCAGCTGGGCGGGGCAAGCGGGCTTTTTAAAGGCTCCCTGCTGCTCTTCCCTTTTTCCTGCTTGCTGCAAAGGAGAGCAGACCGGACCTGATCGGAGCGACTGAAGAAGCACCAGGGGCTGAGGAGTTTCAACTTAAACGGCCAGTATCTTTCTATTTCTTTTGCTGGGTTTTGGCAAGAAGAAAAGGGCTTGTTTTGTTAGGAGAGAGGAGGTTTAGGCAAGAAGGAGGGGGATTTTCCTCCCTGGGTGCCTTTAAAGCTTTGGCTTTTTCTTGTTACTAGCCTTTTCTTGTGATTAATGTCAGCATGAATCGTAGCTACTTTTGAGTAGCTGTGGTTTTTTCTTTTACCGCGGTGTTCCGGTGAGGAGGAGAAGGGCTGAGTTTTGTTTGTGTGTTGTTGTTTTTCTTCTGAGACGGAGGGCCAGGAGGATCAGACCAGGAGGCTTTTTGGTATTATTTATTCCTGAGTGCCGTTTTAGCTACCTCCTCCTTTCCCCGGCCATTCTATTGCCAATTTGCCAGCAATAATTGTTTGCTTTTACAGTTTGCTTTTCCTAGATTTAGTGCTTATCTGTGTGCTAATATTGTTCTAGCTGCTTTTTTCTGTCCAGTTCTGTTAAAATAATAATAATAATAATAATAATAATAATAATAATAATAATAATAATAATAATAATAATAAAATTGAAATTGAAATTAGACAAGAGTGATTGGATTAATCTCTTATAACAATTGTTACTTCGTGAGTGCCTTTTGTGGGCTTTGGCTGCCTTTTCCCCTTGCCATTTATTTTGCAAATGTATTTTTTTTTGGGGGGGGGGAGAGCCAGGTTTAATGAGTTCAGGGTGCTGCTCCTGGAATTATTCCTAAATTAACCCTTGCTTTTACACTGTGTGACAATTGCTTTGCAAAATTAAAGTTGTACAAAGAAGGGGGGATTTGTTTCTTTAAATAACTCTGCCCAATATTACTGAAGATTAGGTAGAAAGGCCTACTGGTAAATGCTGCTTTTCAAAGCATCCAATTTTACTCAGGACCAGAAGACTGGGCTACAGGCTGCTTGTTTGTTTTTGTTTTTTAATTTAGATACCATTTTTTTTTGCATTCACCAAAGTTTGAGTTTATTTAACACTGTGTGCTGCTTGCTTATTTAATTGCCTTTGAGCTCTGTGTTGGGATTGTTTGATTACATCCTCATTTAGCATGTGTGAATTAAGATTGGCCTCCTGTCCTACACTTAACAGAAAGTTTGTGTTTTAAAGCTACATGCTAAATACTGAAATTTTAATAATTTGTACTGAAGTTATCACCTGTTTTCTATATTCATTTTCCTTTTAATTGTCATAGTCAGGTCCAGTTTGTTAGTTTTAACCTCCTTAGTTAAAACTAAGGAAGTTTTATTAAAGGGATTTTGGACCTAATCTATGCTCAGGGCCTTTTAAAGCAGGGGTCGACAAAGTTGTTCAGAATCTAGGAGCCAGCCAAAAAATTTAGGAGCCAGAATTTTTTTTAAGCAAACTTGGTTTTTAATTTAACAAAAAAAACATTACAAACGTTATAAACAACATTTTACTTTTAAAGATAATAAATATTATATTTTGATATTTTAGATTTTAGGCAACATTCTAGTGTTTTTCACTTTGCGTTTTGTGGCCATGAACATGCCTTGTGATTTTAGAGCTGAAGTACCAGTGGTCCACAGCCTTGGCAGGATCAAACGCCTTCACAGATGGCCCATTCATGGTGATCATAAACAAGTCACTTAAACTTTCTTCTTGCATCCTTGATCTGAATTTATTTTTGACCATGTTCATCAAACTAAATCCTCTTTCACAACATGAGGTTGAGACAGGGAGCACCGCTACAATCGACAACAGGTTTCCCAGAACTGGAAATCTCTCGGTGTTGGAGAGTGCCAAATCCAGAAGCTCACACAGTTTCTTTCCTTTTCCAAGGACCTTAAACTCATACCACTCATTGAGGAGTGAGTGAATGCATTGGTCATCACTTTCAGGTGGAGATAGCTGTTTACGAAAATGATGAGCCAATGCAGTAATCTCAACCACACCGTAGTCTTGCAATGTTGTTCCTGCTGGCCAGGCAAAGGTGTCAAACACTGCGGTGGATCTTTCAATATTTATATCACTTAGAAATCGCACTGTCAAGTATTTAACTGCATGATTAATTAAATTAGCTTTTTCCTGCTGAATTGATGCAGCTACAGTGTTGCTCAGTCCATGTAGCTGTACATTTTGAAACAGTCCTTGAAGAGATGTTCCTGAGACAAATCTGGCCTCATGTTGTTTTGGTGCATCTCTAAGTGAATTGATTGTTGAAATTGTGCTTTTCACATGCAACTCAATTGTGCTTAAAAAAAGCTCTTCCCTTTGAAATATAAGTGACAAGTTTTTAAGAATTTCCAGATAGTCCAGTAGAAAATGGAGCATGTGAACAAATTTAAAATCTGTGAGCTTTCTCAGTAAACCATGGGCAGCTGCAGAGGCACTGTCTTTTTCCGCAGCCACACTTTCTAGGTGGATTGTCACGCATTTCCAGTCTTTGACAAGTGCAGACAGAGCACCGACTTTGCTTGCTACCCATCTGACATTATGCAAGTATTGGAATTTCAGAATTGTAAGCTGCAGGTTTTCTGCTACTTGCTTCAGCTGTCGCATTCTCTTAGGTGAGTATTGATAAAATTGGTAGAGTTTCTTTAAAATAGAGTCAAGGTCATCAATTAATTTAGCTTGTTTTACTGAACTTAATACACTTAAGTTCAATCGGTGTGCAACACAGTGAATGCCAATTAAATGACTGATGTTTTGGCGTATTTTCTGCACCAAGCCATTTTCGGTCCCAATCATGCTGGCAGCACCATCTGTACCAATGGCAATCAAGTGACTTGAAGAAAGCCAGCCTACAAGACCAAGTGTTCTAAGTTCTTCTGTGAGCGCTTCTAAATATCCATCTGCAGTAGCCATTTCAAGAGGAGAAACAGAAAGAAATACTTCTTTGACCCTGTTGTCCTTGATGTACCTGACATACAGAATCAGTTGTTCAACCCCTGCTTTGTCAGTTGAGCCATCTAGCATCAAGCTGACATATTTTGCCTCTTTGAGCTCACTGATTAGGTTTTTCCTGATTATTTCTGCAATATGGGAAATTAATTCTTTGCATCTTTTATCGTTTGCATATTCCTGTCGCACAGCACTCCCTAATTTCTCCGTCAACTCTAGCAACCCTTCAAAATCTGTGAAAGGTCTGTTGTTTTTGGCAATATAATAGGCCACATTAAATAGAATGGTCATATGTTTAAACATGTCTTCATCCATTTTCCTTATACAAGCAGCCAATGGAGTAGCTTCTGGAGCCAACGCTGCATGTGTAGCCTCCACACAATTTAGATGCTGGAGAGACTTTGCGTGCTTTTTGAAGGTTTCAAGTTTAAAGGGTCCTGAAAATCCTTTTACGATCCTAGATGCTTGGTCAGCAATGCCAGGGAAGGAAGCACAAATCTCGCATATAGCTATACCAGTTGTATGGTCAAATTTAAGCCATGCGAGTTCTTTACACCACTCTTGCCTAAATCTCCTGGGTCCAGCAGTTTGACAACGGCTTGTTGATGGGGACTCCTCTGCTGGTGGGTCTTCTCTTGTTTCTTCAGTTACCTGTTGCCCGGCACTTTCTACCTGTTGCACTGCGCTTTCAAGAGAGGTCTTTGTAAAGAACTGTGTCATTTTCAGTTGCTTTTCATTTTCTGGTATTCTCTCTGTTGCTCTGCGCTTCATTTTTTTCCTGAACCCAGAAAAGAAAAAAAAAATGTGCACTTTGCTCTGCTATGCCAATTATAACTTACACATGAACTCTTTACCCTTCTTTGTCCGAGTGGACGAGGCAGTACTCCGGCTTCGTTCTCCTGGCGGCACCCGACTTTGTTCTTCCAGCAGCACTCCGCAGTCCGCCATATAGTACTGGTAATGGGATACACTGTGAATATACTGCCATATAGTAACCATATAATTACAGCATATACTGTGTATATACTGCTATACCCTACTTACAAAAAGATTTAGCAATGTAGGAAACTCCATTCAGTGGTGGTCCAGCAGGATAGGGTCTCTCAGCACTTCTAGAGAAGATTAAAAATCAATCTGCCTTATTATCCATGTATTTTATTTTCTAACCATAAGAAGTTTCAAATCCTTTTTTGTAGGAACAATACTTTTCTAAATCAATGAAACAACATACTCACCTACTCAGCGGTGAGCTGCGATGTCCAGCGACGTCTTGCAAGATTCCCTGCACGTCCTGGTTCAGCTCCGGGAGGTGAATGAATGAACTGCCTGCGATGCGCGCTCACAGAAGCCGCGCATGCGCAGTAGGGTGCAGAGGCTGCGGTCGCAATCTTTCCGGCGCTTATCTGCTCTGGAAAGATGACGTCAGTGCAGGGGGCAGGGAACAGCTGCGGTCATGCGCGCTAGGCGCGCATGACCGTTCCACACAGTGCTTAAAGGGAACCTGTCACCTGCAAAAATCATGTTAAAGTGGGTGCAGTAGCGTGTTAGTGATGCGCTATGCATCACTAACACGCTAGTCCTAGGAAAATCCGTGCAGTAGATCCCCCCAAAACAGTACTGCGGCCTCATTGAACGCGGCCGGGGAGGGGGGATGGTGGGGCACACACTGTATGTACATATAGACCCCCTCACACACGGCGTCTCCCCGGGGAGCACGGCCTTTGTATGTACTTACACAGGTAGCGGGAGATGAGAACGGGCCCCCGGCCACAGCGATCCTTCCCCCGTAACCCAACTCTCCCTGTCCAGTCCCGGAGCATAAGGGGGGCGGAGCAAAGTGGGGAAGGCGGCCTGAGCGATACTGTCCCTGCTTCCTCCGATTGGATGACTCCGTGCAGGAGGTGGGATTGGATTGAGAGTAATATTTTTTCTTCTCAACTCCTCAAGCACCAGGCAACATTTTCTAGGTGCCAGACAACATTTTCTAGGCGCCACTGGCGACCAGGCGCCTGGGTTTGTCGATCCCAGTTTTAAAGCTTAAATTTCTCTTTTAGAACATAAGTATCATGGCCCCCAGGAGCAACAAACGGAAGAACATGCAACATGCTTAGAACTAAGACGCCTTAAACAAGATCTAAGTATTGCCCACAAAATTCTATGCTGCAACATCCTTCCTGTCGGCAACTACTTCAGTTTCAACCACAACAACACAAGAGCTCACAACAGATTAAAACTTAATATTAACCACTCCAAACTTGACTGTAAAAAATACGACTTCGGTAACTGAGTTGTCGAAGCGTGGAACTCATTGCCGGACTCTGTAGTGTCATCCCCAAACCCCCAACACTTTACCCTTAGACTATCCACGGTTGAACTCTCCAGATTCCTAAGAGGTCAGTAAGGAGTGTGCATAAGTGCACTAGAGTGCTTTCTGTCCCCTGTCCTATTGCTCTTCTATATCTCCTATATCATTCTTCTTTCCTATATTTATTCTATTCTTTCACTGATATATTTTATTCCTATTTCTTCTCTTCTATTCTTTCTTAGATATATTTTACTATGATTATATCCTCTATAACCTTCATTATATATTTACTGTATGTATACCCAATATAACTCTCATTGTGCAATGGACAAAATCAATCAACAAATCAACAAATAAAACCTGAGGCCTCCTGTCACCCAAAACAGAGAGCTGTGCCTTCTTATAAGGCTAGACAAGAGGCAGAGGCTAATAAGGGCAATGAAAAAAAGCGGGAGAATGGAGAATGAGTTAGATCTACACTCCCAAATTCTCCAAGATTGTAGACAGGATGGATTCATTTGAAGAATGGATGAGATCTGGAGGCAACAGAGTGCCTGAGGCTACAGATGCCACCTCTACAGGATCAACAGGCGAGACTACAGGCACAATGGGTCTACCTGTGGAAGCAAGTGGGCAATCAAGTGGCCATGTGGACAACCAGCAAGGATTGCAGAGTGGGCAGGTGCAAACCAGGTGTGAGTCCAACCAAAGCATGGGCAACATGGTAGGCACACAGGATGGGGGTATACCCATTAATACAGTTAGTGCACAAGTATGGGCCTGCTCCTCTGCCACAGATGGACTGACAACAAACACACATAGTGTTACACAGGAAGGCAATCTGCAGATCTCAACACAAATGCCACAGAATGGAGCCTCTGAGGGAGGCAACACTGCACCTTCTTCCGACGCAGCCGGTGTATCGTGGGGATATTCCCCAACCATGTTAGGGTTTCATTTGTATCAGTCAGTGAAGGAAAAAATATGGTGGGGCGAGTACGTAGACCTATTCTCTCTTTTAATCAGAGTGGTACCTAAGAAAGAAAAGGATGAGGAGGGAGGTACTGAAAAACAAAAGAAAACAAAAATAGATAGGAGCCTAAGCTCTTGGTTATATGATTATCATGATAGAGAAAGATACAAGTCAGGCAAAAGCAATGATGAAGTACATGGATACTATAATAAAAACTCACTTTGAATATGACGGCCCCGCATGGTTGCAGTATGACGAAATGTTTTGGATGTGGGCTGCAATTGACAAAATATTGTCCTGGGATGTACTGGTGAATGACATATGGACGCATGTAACTCATTCCTGCCCCTCCCGAAAAGGGGAGCGCACAGAAAGCGTCCATCTGATATTGACAAGCGATAACACGCCAGCCACATCCCGCACTTGGGCAGGGCAGGGGGTTCAATCTCCCCTGCTTTGCCACGAATTTAACTCCAAGGGTTCATGTAGCAGACACCAGTGTAAGTACCGACACGGTTGCGCTAATTGTGGGGGCTGGCATACAACATATGCATGCTCTAACATAGAAACGGCAGGAACGGCCAAAATAAAAACAATGGACACAGATTTAAGCAGCAGAGTCAGGGAAAAGGGCCCCAGTCCAATTAGATTGGACAGGCTCGCCTACTGGCTCCGGGGATATTCGGCTAAAGATCAGGCTAGAGAGCTATGGGAAGGCTTTATGGATGGCTTCAGGATTCCATACCAAGGACCCAGGAAAGTTTTCCTAACACATAGTTTGAGGTCCATAAAGGATTTGGAGGATGTGGTGCGACAAAAAATAAAAAGGCCGTTTTGTTTCACGCAGTCGCGACTACACTGTTTTTTGGTACATTTCGGATCAGTGAGGTTTTCGCATAATCTCGCTGTGATAAGTCATTCATTGCTTTCTGTAACAATGAAATTTTCATTAGCATCGAAAAGGGACAGCTGCGTCTTAGGCAGTCCAAGACTGACCAGCTGTGCAAGGGGAATTTGGTTGACCTTTTGGGCGCATCCTGTAAAGAAACATGCCCAGTGTTGGCACTGACACAGTTTAAAGTATACAGGGGTAGTAGTGAAGGGTACCTGTTTTGCCACCAGGACGGTTTGCCATTGACAAAATGTCAATTCTGGGCAGTCACAAAAAAGGCCCTGTACAAAGTCGGGGGGAACCCCCAACACTTTGGGGCACACTCTTTCAGGATAGGGGCAACTTCCTTTGCAGATTCACCAGGTTGCCCACCTGAACAGATAGCCATAGGCAGATGGAAATCCACAACATACAAAGGCTACATCAGGACACCGGAATAGATGTCACAGTTGACTCAGGATATTAACTCTGTATTTTTTATCTTATTGTTACAGGTCCTGGCCCTGCCCTGCGACGCTGCGTGCAAATGTCCACAGAATTGCCCGCTGTGCTACCCACCGTTTTGATGTACGCCCATAGCACATGGTCTTTTGGGCCGGAAGACGAGCTGCAAATTCTCACTGGGGAATGCAGCTGTCACTAAGTTGATGGGCCAAAGTTGATTGGTTTAGGCGCCGAGGTCTCCGGTGGGATGGGCTGTTACCTGTACTGAGAGGTTGGAGCCGCAGAAGGGCCGGACCCAGATGGTTGGCACTGGTGTATCAAGTCAAGGAAGACCTGCAGGTGTTGCGGAGCCTATAGCCCGACACACAATTCGTGTGGTCTAATATTCTGCCACGGAAGGTATGTAGAGGGCAGTGGACAACACCAGGATGTGGGTAAACAATGCAGTAGGCAAATTGTTTACAGCTTCTGGTAGTGTAGTGATAAGGCACCCGGGTATTCGTTTGCCTGTGCCTAACCTGTACAGGGACGATGGGGTTCATTTGTCGGATGTCGGGAAAGACATCTTCCTATCAGACCTGCAGAGGTGCCTGCAGGAGCTGGTGCAGGCTTAGGGGGGAGTCAGGGGGACCGTGGCAGTAACGGGGCGGAAAAGGGGATCAGTAGCAACTGTGTGTGCTCCTTTCGGCATCTTTTGCAAGATGATTGGCTCCCCTTTTTCCACAACTCAAGCTGCCATATACAACCAGAGTGGTGGAGAGGGGGTGCCCATGGGGCTCACTCACATCATTTCCGGTTCCGGGTTATGGAGGTGAGCCCTCCCACACTGGGTGTGGTTTTCAGGGCTGGACGTAGGCTTTGGATAGCCTCACACTGCCCAAGCAAGGAATTACACCCATTTAGTTGCCCAACTATGTTATTCATAGGGTTTTCCGCCCCATCTAGCCACTTCTGCAGGTCTTTATTACCCAGCTCATGTGTCCGTGTGTCATTCAGTGTGCAGTGCAATTGTACTTCCATATCTAATCTCAATTTCAAAAATATGTCTCAAATTGTCTATTTCCACTATAATGTCTAATTTGGTACCACTGGGCGGTGCAAAAGGTTTAATCTTAGGCATTTTACTTCTATGTTTTTGCAAGTTCCTTTTGCTTTAACCGTCCTAATCCTGAAACAACATCCTAAAGGATCTCTTCCTGCTGTATTGATCCCCATACAGTTATTATTTATTTGCTTCACACTTTTTATGATTATGCTAATTACATTTCATGCTTTCTCCCCACACTGATGCAATTCCTGAGTAAGGATAAAAAGTCTCTGTAGACCGCAGCCATTATAGATGCCATAGCCCCCACGTCAAATGCTGAGCTACAGGCTTTCTTGGGGCTTCTCAACTTCTATTCTGTTTTCCTGCCCCATAAGCAGTGTTCCCTCTAATTTTTTTGGGGGGTGGGCGGAAAAGTATAGTGTCTGAGCGGCAGTCCCTTCAGGACTGGGCGGCACTCTTTCCCTCTCACTCTTTCCCTCTCGGCTTCTGGGCAGGTTTGAAAAACTCTGAGTTGATGATGATTTTTAAGTGAGCCATTGCTCATTGCTCAGCTTAGAGGGAACTATGCCCATAAGGCGTCTGTTGCAGAGCCACTGCACAGACCTCTAGACTCGGGAGCCAGATGGCACTGGGGCCCCACAGAAAATCTGGCCTTCTCAGCTGTCAAACAACTTCTGGTATCAAACTCGCTACTTCCACAATATTCTGAGCAGCTTCCTCTAGTTTGGCACGTGATGTCTCTGAGTACAAAAAGAGTGTGGTATTAAGCCATCACTTGCCTAATGGCAAGGAAGCACCCAATGCATTTTATTCAAGAACTCTAGCTAACCCAGAAGGGAATTACAGACAGGTAGATAAAGAGGTGTTGGCTCTACTAGCCGGGGTATGCCGTTTCCATCATTACTTCTATGGCCGCCAATTTATGTTGGCAACTGATCATCAGCCGCTATTGGGCGTACAGGCTAGGAACAAGCAGTCACCTCAGGTGATGTCTTTGCACATGATGCGATTGTCAGTTTTCCTAGCCAATTACGAATATGATTTAGCATACTGGCCAGGATGAAACATAGCGCATGCAGATGCGTTAAGCTGCTGTTCGCTATCCGCCAGCCTCCAAGACCCAGACCCAGCTGCGAGACCGCCTTCTGCCGCATGAATCCCAGTGGCTGGTTAGGTCCCACAGAGTTGGTCTTCTCCGGGTCCCGTCGAGTAAACAATGTCGTCTGGTGGGCCCCAGGGGAAGAGCCTTCTCTGTGGTGGCTCCGACCCTCTGGAATCAACTCCCCCCAGAAATTAGGACTGCCCTCACCCCACCCACCTCTGTCGTAAGGCTTGGGGGAACTGAGACATCCCCCCCCCTTGCCTATGTAATTTTGTGCATGATATGACTGTGTGTATGTATTTTATCTATTGGGTTTTTTTTTCCTTTTTAGACTTTTTAATGTAAAACTGTTATTTTAGATTTTAATTATTAGAGTTGTTACCATGTATTGTTTTTATCACTGTTGGGTGCCGCCCTGAGTCTACGGAGAGGGGCGGCATACAAATCTAATTAATAATAATAATAATAATAATAATAATAATAATAATAATAATGGCTATCTCTGAATTAAACTTGCCCATAACTGCATCCAATATAGCCATAGTCCCAGCGAGAGACCTTAAATTAATTAGGGTCCTGTCATGGGTCCCTAGAGGGTGGCCACAAGGCAGGGGCCCTCATGACTTCCTTCCGTTCCAAACTAGACAAAATGAATTATCAGTCTACTGTGGGCTGAGTGCGTGGTGATTCCTCAGTCACTGTGTAGCCCTATATTAGACTTACTACATGAGGAATACCCTGGGGTAGTTTGTATGAAGTCATTGGCATGTAGTTATATGGCCAGGCATTGACAAGGACATTGAGATCAAAGGGGCTATATGTCACCCATGCCAAGAGCCTCAGATTTGGGAGACTCTACCTGCCCCATGGTCGAAGCTTCATATAGATTTAGCCAGCCCTATCCGTGACCAATTTCTTTCTGACTGTAGTAGATGCTTTTTCAAAGTAGTTAGAGGTTTGTACCATAACATTTACTACATCTGAAGCTATTATTCATGCACTTTCTAATCTAATAGTGATTTGTAGATTCCCTGACCCCATAATTTCAGATAATGTGCCTCAGTTCACCTTGGCGGCTTTACATCATTTCCTTGATTCTAAGGATATAAAACATGGATTAATCGCTCCTGACATCCTTCTGGAAATGGTCAAGCAGACCTAAGTTGCAAAGCCCGCTGCAACAACATAGCCAAAAAGTCTTCAAGAGGTTGTTACCCTAATCCTATGTAACCTCTGCTCTGGTAATCTCACACTAATAACAAGAGTATACAAAACTTTCACCAGACCAATCCTTGAATACAGCTCATCTGTCTGGAACCCACACCACATTTCGGACATAAATAGTCTAGAAAATGTCCAGGATACTTTTCTAGAAGAGCCCTCCACGCAACTAAACTTACAATCCTAGGTTTAGAAAGCTTAGAACTATGTCGCCTTAAACACAATCTAAGCACAGTCTATAAAATCATCTGCTACAGTGTGCTTCCTGTCAATGAATACTTGAGCTTCAACCACAACAATACACAAGCACACAACAAATACAAACTTAAAGTAAAGCACTCTAAACTTGACTGCAGGAAATATGAGTTTAGTTACCAACTCACTACCAGACTCTGTAGTATCATTACCTAACCCCCCAAACCTTACCCTTAGACTATCTACCGTTGACCTCTCCTGAAGTATCGTGTATCTAAATACTGTTATAACATTGTAGACCACCAATACGTACTTGACAAAACAAACAAATAAATTTATTTAAAAAAAATAATGTCTGCTTGGTAGCTTTGTCTTACGTTACATGATTAAGTCTAAAAAGATTCAAGAACCAGTTGTGGCTAGTTAAGTTCATAACAACATAAGAACATAAGAAGAGCCATGCTGAATCAAGCCAAAGCCCATCGGGTGAAGAAATATTTTCCTTTATTTGGCCTTGTTTTCTTACCCGTGAGCTTTAGGGAGTGGCCCCTTGTCCTAGTATTGTGTGATAGGGAAAATAATTTTTCTCTATCCACCTTTTCTACCCCAAGCATGATTTTATACACTTTGATCAAGTCACCCCTTCAACGCCGTCTTTCAAGGCTGGAGAGATCAAGGCGTTGCAACCTGGTTTCATAAGGGAGGTGCTCCATTCAATTAAGTTCAATTAAGTTTGGGATCCTTAATATTGTGAATTAATCTGTTTGGACTTTGACTTTGAACCATTTACTGATATTTTACCAAAAAGGTAAAAGGAATATGTGGAATCATGGCAAAAAAAAGTTGAACACTTCAGGTTCTTGTGAGCTGTGGCTTGAACTCACTGTACCTGGCACTTCTGTAGCCTCTGTGGCAATAGGCTGATGACTAGGTGAGTTACAAGATTAAGAGGCTGGAAACAGCCCAAGTCAGTTATGGCATTTATTATTTTTGGTAAGTTTTTTAAACCTCTGATTTGTATTTTGCCTGACTATGGACCATTCAATCAAGAAATGGTTTGCCATTGCCTCCATCTTAGGACGGAGAGAAATGACTGGCTCAAGGTCACCCAGCTAGCTCCACTACCAAAGCAGAATTGGAAACTATAGTCTTTGGTTTCCTTGTGGATGGTGTTAACCAGTACACCAAACTGGCTGTCCATTAGTTAATTGGGTGCCACCATATGTGCTTTGATTTGTGCTGACAGAATTATGGGCAATGCTTGCTATCCTTACTTTAATAACTAAAGTCATTACTTTTAATCATTACTTGTTAATTGATGTGCCGGTGCCTGGAGGCTGTTGGGGTCTGGATGGGTGTCAACAGGTTCAAACTCCACCCTGACAAGATGGAGTGGCTGTGGGTTTTACCTCTCAAGGACAATTCCATCTGTCCGTCTATTACCGTGGGAGGGGTCTGCAACTTGGGCATCCTCCTCAATTCAGAGCTAACATTAGAGCACGAGCTTTCGACTATGGAGAGGAGGGTGTTTGCCCAGGTTCGCCTGGTGCACCAGTTGCGGCCCTTTTTTGACCGGGAGTCTTTCCTCATAGTCACTCATATCTTCATCACCTGGAGGTTCGACTACTGCAACGCTCTCTACATGGGACTACCTTTGAAAAGTGTTTGGAAACTTCAGATCGTACAGAATGTAGCCGCGAGAGCTATCATGGGCCTCCCTGGGTACATCCATATTTCCTCAACCCTCCACGGCCTGCACTGGCTGCCGATAAGTTTCCGGTCACAATTCAAAGTGTTGGTTATGACCTATAAACCCCTACATGGCATCGGACCAGAATACCTCCGGGACCGTCTTCTGCCGCACGAATCTCAGCAGCCAATTAGGTCCCAGAGTGGGCCTTCTCTGGGTCCCGTCGACTAAGCAATGTCATCTGGTGGGGCTCAGGGGAAGAGCCTTCTCTGTGGCAGCCCCAGCCCTCTGGAACCAACTGCCCCCGGAGATTAGAACCGCCCCCACCATCCTTGTCTTTCATAAGTTGTTGAAAACTCATCGTTGCCACCAGGCGTGGGGAAATTGACACCTCCCCTAACTACTGTTTTATGTATGGTTTGATTGGGTTGTGTGATTATTTTATTAATAAGGGTTTTTAAATTATGTTTTTAGATATTGGATTTGTACATTGTTTTATTGGTATGAGCCGCCCCGAGTTCTCAGAGAACAATAACATCTACTATTGAATAACTCTAACTCTAATGCAAACTTTCAATGGCCTGTGAAATGTTTTTCTGGCTACCTACCATCATAGTTCCCTCTAAGCTGAGCGGGTGAGCAATCGCTCATTTAAAAATCATCATCAACTCAGTTTTCCAAACCTGCCCAGAAGCCGAGAGGGAAATTTTATTATTATTTCTGTGCCGCCCAGTCCCGAAGGGACTGCCGCTCAGACACTATACTTTTGCGCCCACCCCAAAAAAAAGTTAGAACACTGCCTATCATTACAAGTTAGAGCATCGTCCTGGCAAAACGATGGGAAAACATAAAAGCCTGGACTGCCGATTCATACAATTTCCAGCTAAATGTTTTTATGTCCTCATGGAGTTCCTTTGAAAGTATGTCATGTTTTAGCAATAGCACTTAGACTTCTATATTGCTTCAGAGTAGTGGGTTCTGAATTAGTTTGCTACTGGTTTGCGCACCTGCTTCTGCACATGCGCAGAAGGGTCCTGGTGGGTGGGCGGAGCCTCCCGCCACTGCTGCTACCAGTTCTAGGGACTGGTCCAAAGTGGGAGCAACCTGCTGCTGCATAGTGCTTTACAACCTTCTCTAAGCAGTTTATAGAATCACCATGTTGCCCCTCAACCATTTGGGTTCTCATTTTATTGATTTCAGAAGGATGAAAGGCTGATGCCTGTCAAGATTGAACTTTTGGCTTCCAGCAGAGTTAGCCTGCAATACAGCATTTAACCACTGCACTGCCATGGCTCAGTGGTTAGAATGCAGTTGAAATGTTCTCCTCATTGGCTGAGAGTTGCTGCCTGTCTAGATGGCTCTGTTGCACCCATTTCATCTATAAAAGACGGGTGCAAATCCTCATAATTCTTAATTTTCTAAACTTTCACTTGTTCCACTCTATCCTTTATCTGTTTAATATCTCCAGTTGTGCCCAACAATCTGGATCATCATTTTACTGACCTCGGAAGGATGGAAGTTCGAGTCAACCTTGATCCCTGTCAGGATTGAACTTTTGGCTATGAGCAGAGTCAGCCTGCAATACTACATTCTAACCACTGCACCACCATGGCACAGTAGTTACAATTCAGTTCAAGCTTCATTCCCATTGCCTGAAGTACTTCATCTATTTTTATATATATCTCTAAAAAAGTTCTTGAAACTTCAACTTTATCTGATAATCTTCTTTCAGTTATATCAGTACTCTGACTTGTATCCATTATCCAAAAACATAATTAAAAATTAAAAGTCTGTAAAATTAATTCCATATAGTCTGGTAAATATAACTATTGCAGACAAGTTACAAGATTACAGTCTTTGCCTCCCTCCGGTGGTTAAATAAAACCTCTGAATAAATTGCAAGGAAATATTCTTTATTCATAGGAAAGAAACAGGCTTCAAGGAAATCTTATTCTGAGATAGAAATTGATAAATATAAGTCACAAAACATCTTTTTCAAAATAATTTTTATATTTATGTTTTACAAAAATGTTCAAAAAGTTAAAGTTTTTTTTCAATGGTAACTACGAAACTACTAATATTGCCCAGTTCTTATACTATCTAAAATCTATTATCTAATATATCCTAGTTCTAATATTACTATCTACTATCTACTATCTCCTAGTTCTAATGCTATCTCATATCTACTGTACTAATATTGCCTAATAGTCATGTTTACTATCTAACATTGCTTAGTTCTAATACTATCTAATATCTTAAATCTAATATATCCTATTTCTAATACTAATATCTACAATCTAATATATCCTAATTCTAATATGATGTGATATTTATTAGTTCTATGAGCTTGACTAGAATTATACAATGAACACAATCACTTGGTACTTAAAACGCACTTTGGACTATGCAGTTTTGGAAAAAGCAGCTTTTTTTCTCCAGGCAGGATGCGACTGTTTTCTCCATGGGGAGTTGAAGAGGTGTGTTTTTGTCTCTCCTTTGGAAATCTGGCATGTGAGGGCTCGTAATTGGTGATGGTGGAATCTCCTACAAAGCTGACTATTTCTCCCTGTTGCCTGTTCCTTGGTCTTCTGCATGTTATGGGACCTGTTGAGGGATAACTCTGATGTAATTTTTTTCACAGCTTTCCTCCATATAGTCTCACATATTTTGCACTTCACAGTTGCTTTGAATTCAGAGTTATGATGCTTCTTCCAAAGCATTTACTTTTTGAGTATGACTCAATTCCAGAGTTCTGATGGTGTCCCATACCCCACTTTACAAATGAGACATTCATTTAACAAATACCTCAAAAAAGTTTTAAAATCAGGTTGGTCATATGGGTGCCTTGATTTATTACCATCATAACTTATGGTGAAAATTCTGAGCTTCATTATAGTCATAATTTGAGGACTGTGTATATGGGATAGGAGCCACATGAGAGGAAGATGTTAGATAATCTCTTCAGGGGCAAATGCAAGGGGATTGTTTCATGCTTCATGGGACAAGGCAGTGATAAATTACTCGTGTTGAAAAGTTCAGAATTGTGTGAAGGGATTAGAAATAACTCTCCTTACTAATTCAGCATATGTTGAATGTATATGAGGGAGGTGGGATTGGGGGAAAATGTGTGTAGCTTTAGATTTGGAGCAAGAAACAGCAATACTGTGATCTTTAGTGAGAGTGAATAAACAATTTCAGTGCCAAAGTCAGGTTTATATCCCAAATTAAAAGGCTCCAGAAGTCATCAAAATATGTCAGACTATACATGGATTTGATTGAATATAATCTATATAGCACACACACACTAAAATCTTAAGAAAGTGATTTTGAATTTAGAGAGCTTCCTTAGTAAATATCCCCTTATTCTCCCCTTATCTCTCACTTCTAGAGAGAATGACAAGAGTGAATCTGTTTAATCAGGACCCATGAATAACATAACAAGATAAATAAAGAGTTCATATAATGCAGTATTTCAAGGAGAAAATACAGCAAGCATCTGAAATAGTTTTGACATGACAAAGAATTATATCTTTATTTCGCAATAAAGTATGAAACACTTTGTGCTACCTCTTGGGGAAGAACATGAATCGGTTATCTCCGGCTGACCTTTACGCATCCGGTGGGCATAAATATTTGTTATGCCGAGTTCCCGTTCTTTCTCCTAAAGAAATGCATTATTAAATTTAAGTTGATAATATAGTTTATTACATTAATGACAGTTCTTTAGAGTTCATACATTTCACTGTGTAACTCCCCCCAGTATTTCATTTTATCTGTATTTTAAATATTTGCTTAGGCATATTTGTACTTTTTTCCCACTCAATTTTCTATCAGTACAGGCCTTGAGTAACAGGCTTAAAAAACACATTATTTTCATATTGGCAGACACGTTTTAAATAGTACCTTTTCCTAGAAATGTGTGCAAGTGGCTTAACGTGAATTAATACATTTCTCCAATCTACAGTTTAGAGGCTCAGTTCAAATGTGTATTAGTGACTAGCATCTTGGATGCCTTGTGTGGTAAGCCATATTTTATTTAAGCTTCTAAATACCTTGAGTTTCAGCTTCAGTGACTCCATTTCTCTTTCTAAATTGGCAGTGATTGACTGAGCTTCAGTTGTCTTTGTTTTCTCAACAGCTAACTGGTGTCTAAAAGATGTAGTTTTTAATGAGAGCTGCTTTTCCAAATCCTAAAAAAACATTACAAATAAATCATCAATAATGTTATTCAATATTTGCAATCATATAGAATTAGAATTTAGAAGAAAACAACTGAAATTTTATTAACTGTTTCCAAAAAGATGAAAATCCTCAATTATTGAAATGGGAATCGACCTACATTGTGAAAGAATAATATCCAAAATAACATGTATAACCGACCAATAATAAGGTCATATGAGGCTTATAATTTGTTCAATTATAATAAAACCAAAATGCTTTATTTTTCCCTTGGCATGGTACCAAATATGGTAGGTTTAGTCAGTATACAGTTTTAAATGTGTTGGCTAGGCTCATATTATCAGAGATGGACTTTTTCATGTGATTAGTGATTCTTTTCAAAATGTGTATGGTTTGCTGACTCCACAGTGGAAGATAGGATAAGCTACACGCCACCTCCATTTGCCTGTCATGCTCCCCCACACACTTGTAATGGCAGAAGCCATGCCGGCCTTGCCATTCCCATGTGCGACCCCCCCAGCCCTGCCCCAGGGGCAGAAGCCATGCCGGTCTTGTCGTCGTCCTCTTTTATGGGAACTTCTTTGTGAATCCCCTTTGAGGTGCCCGTTGTTCTGGTCCTGGAACCCCCAACACACTCTTGCCTGTCTGCTCCACAGTGGCCATGGCGCCTGCTACTCACCCTCCCTCGGGTCCTGGTGATATATCTGCTATGGCCAGGGAGGGTCAGAGGAGGAGAAAAGCTGGCTGTAAATGGGCTGAAGCAGGTGGCTGGGGGCAAAAGAGGTGTGGCCAAAGCTTCATGCCTAAGTGTCCCATTCTGCTCACAGAGCCTGCTATGAAGTTCTAAGCAATGTACATTGCATGTTACCTGGGTTCTCTTGTCACTAGCTTCCAATTTTTGGGTAAGTAATTTCAATTTACGCTGAAGTTCTCCTCTCTCTTCAAGTTTTTTGTCCTCAGAAACTTTCTTCAATGCCTGAAAGGCGTCCTTTGTTTTTAAGAGTTGAACCTCAACATCTTTCAGCTTCTTGGAAGCTCTGCGCTCTTCTTCTTGAGACTTATGGAGATGTTCTTTTAGAGCCTGCATTTCTTTGGAGTGTGTGGTCAAAAGATCAGGCAGATTAATCTCTGCATTTTCGTAATTCCTGATTACTTTCAAATGTTGAGATTGAAGACGCTTCAACATATTATTTTCCGTAGCAACGGTCTCCAATTTATTCTGCAGAACAGCCACTTCGTTTTTCAGTTGTTTAATTTCATTATCCCTTGCTGACAATAGATGGCAAGCCATGTTATTTTTGTCTTGAACATTGATGGTGTGGTCTGTAGTAAATGTGGTCTTCTGCTGAGGTTTCTTTTTAGGCAATGTTTTACCTCCTGCATGGAAAAAAATATCAAGATAGCATATTAGATTAAGCAAAGCAGTTAATTTTACATAAGTCTCAGAGTTAAATGCTGAAATATGTATTCAGTGCATAGATTCACTCCCTTTTATGTATTATCTTGAGTCAATCTCTAATGCAACTGTTTGTTAAATTAACCTATTGTGAAAAATCATACCTGAACTGACATAATATTAGCTGTTGTAAGACATAAATGCTATACTCACATAATATGCTAAAACAGTATTTTGATAGCTTTAAAATGCAGTGATTGGTCTCATTCATATAGATGGGAGGTTAAACAACTAGCCCCGTGGTACAACCGAAATAATCTGGAATTGAACACACTCAAAACTTTAAAATTATTGGTAGACCTTAGGAGAAATCTGCCCATACTTTTACCTCTTACAATACTAGACAACACAGTATGAAGATTAGAGACCTTCAAATTTCTAGGTTCTGCCATATTTGAAGACCTAAAATGGTCATCTAACATCAAAACATCATCAAGATAGCATAACAAAGAATGGTCTTTCTGTGCCAACTCAGGAAGCTCAAACTGCCCAAGGAGCTAATGATACAATTCTACAGAGGAATTATTAAGTCTGTCATCTGCACCTCTATAACTGTCTGATTCGTTCTGCAAGCCAACAAGACAAACAGACCGCAGAGGATAATCAGAACTGCAGAAAAAAATAATTACTGCCAACTGGTCTTTCATTGAGAACCTGTATACTGCATGAGTAAAAAAGAGAGCCGTGAATATATTTACTGAACCCTTGCATCTTAGACATAAATTGTTTCACCTCCTACTTTCAGAATGATGCTATAGAGTACTGCACACCAAGACAACTAGACACAAGAACAGTTTTCTCCTGAACACCATCACTCTGCTAAACAAATCATTCCCTCACCGATGTCAAATCATTCACTAAAACTACATTGCTAGTACTATTAGTCTTCTCATGGTTCCTTTCACCCATCTCCTCCCACTTATGACTGTATGACTGTAACTTTGCTTGTATCTCTATGATTTATATAATAATATTGATTGTTTCCTGATTGCATATTTGAACCCTATGACAATCATTAAGTGTTGTACCTCATCATTCATGACAAATGTATCCTTTCTTTTATTACACTGAGACCATATGCATCAAGACAAATTCCTTCTGTGTCCAATCACACATGACCAATAAGGAATTCTAGTCCAGTCTAGTCTTGCCTAGTCTATGCTTCGACTTCAACTCTAGAATTCCTCAGCCAGACATGTCTAAAGCAGGATTGCTAGACCTGGACTCTAAGCTTTATACTAAACTGCCCAGACAGACAGATAAATAGTAGAGTCTTTAAAGAATAGAAGTGTCAAGGTAGCTAAGCAAAAGTGCAGTTATAGGACAATTGCTTGATTTTCAGCAAAGGCTTAGCTGCCATTAGTTCAGTTGGAATCTGCCAACCACAATGAATACAGCAGTGTTCTGGATAACAAATGGCCTTCTTACCTTTTGTATGGACATCAGTTTTCTTTTTCTTATCTGATAAGATCCACTCTTTAGTTTGGAGTTGCTGGATCCATGAGATGGTGAAGCTGCCAGGCCCTTCCCTTGGATAAGTTCGAGAGCAATTTGAATGAAAATCTCCCCAATTGTCCGAAGAAGTTCCACAAATGCTTTCCTTGCTGCCATTGATAGCTGTTATTGAAATGTCGTCAACCAGTATATCAAACTCAGTTGAATCAGTAAACTGAGCACTTCCAAATTGGCTGGAACATTTGCTAGAGTTACTGTCTTTACTGTTGTTGCTGCTGCTCTTAATAAACTCAGTTGGAGAATCGTTAGAGCTTCCACTTATTCTGCATTCCTCCTGGAAAGTAGGATGAGGAACTGCATCACTGGAAGCCATCATTTTAATATTATCTATTATGGCTGAAATTATATATAATATATAATATATATAATGTCCTCCCCACGATGCCCAGGTAAGAGGCTTGTACCCGAGGTCCGTTTATGCACGTTACCTGGTTCTTGCCCTAGAAGTGGCTGTTTAGATCTTTATTACTATGGCAACTAAAGAACCTCTTCTCTTAGCATCATGGGACTTGTAGGGCAAAATTGAATGGAAGGAAACTATAAAATAACAGATATAATGGAGGAGTTTTCATAATTCCATCATCTCCAGTTTTTTCCTTACTCTCGGTGTTCCATAAATTATGTTTTTCTATTGAGCATAATACTCCTTGATCTGGGGCTATGAAAGAGGACATGCTCGTTTTCCCTGATCTTTTAAATCTTATATAAATTTTAAAGTTTTCTGATTATTTATGATTTGTTCTATTTTGTTGTGAGCCGCCCCGAGTCTTCGGAGAGGGGCGGCATACAAATCTAAATAATAAATAAATAAATAAAATAAATAAATAAATAATCTAATAGCAAAGAACTTAACCTACAATGTTGGAGCATTTTAGAAATATTATATTTTATGCAGGGTATATCCCAAATTCTATGAGGGAAGCCAAAAAAAAAGGATGTAAATATATGCATGCCTACATTAGTGTGGGTTCCACCAAGTTCCAGTTCCCTGTTTATGTAGAAACACCCAGCTCACTGAGAAAACCATAATTTAGGGGTTTGGTTAGAACTGCCACCCTCCTACTACCACAAAAAGATGGCATATACCACAGAACCCTCCTTAAACATCTCCACTGGGCATGCAAATAGATGAGAAATACCTTTGTTTAGATAATTAAATTTACTTTTTCTTCTTATGGTTGGCCTTATCTTGGCATGTTGGCTGAACTAGCCGTTACTTTTTCAGCAAGCTGTAATTAAACCATGGATCAGCATAAAATATTATCAGGATCGATACTTTATCTTATGTTATAACTAGTTCGTATTAAACCATTTTCTAAAATATCCCAAGAATTTCCTACTAATACAATATTTTTTTAAAAAAATTGCATTCTTTAGTTTCCAAGTTTATGAAAAAAATCTTTTCAGCAATTAAGTGATGTTTATAATATAGTTATAAATTGTCTGCAAAAAAATAAAACAAAAAACAAAATCTCATTGTAAGTTGCATGCTTTTTTTTGGTTAGTTGCTAAGTCGTATCCACCCATTGTGACCCCATGGACAATGTTCCTCCAGGCCTTCCCGTCCTCTACCATCCCCCAGAGTCCCTTAAACTCACACCTATTGTTTCTCCCTTCTTCAATTGCCCTCAATCTTTCCCAGCACTAGGCTCTTCTCCAGTGAGTTCTTCCTTCTCATTAGATGGCCAAAGTATTTGAGTTTCATCTAAGCTCCATATAATGATGATGATGATGATGAAGAAGAAGAAGATGATGATGATGATATGCTTGGGAACTGTTCGACTTGTATTATTGTAATATGAAATCCAGCATATAAATCATGTTTGTTGTGTATTACTATTTTTTGTGAATAAAATAACAACAAAAACAGAATTGGAAGGGACCTTGGAGGTCTTCTAGTCAAACCCCCTGCTTAGGTAGGAAACCCTACACTACTTCAGACAGGTGATTATCCAACATCTGCTTAAAATCATCCGGTGTTGGGGCATTTACAACTTCTGGAGGCAAGATGTACCAAGGATTAACTGTTCTGACTGTCAGGAAATTTATCCTTAGTTCTAAGTTACTTCTCTCCTTGTTTAGTTTCCACCCATTGCTTCTTGTTCTACTCTCAGGTGCTTTGGAGAATAGATTGACTCCTACTTCTTATAAGAATAATCAGCAGAAACAAAAATGACCTATGATCAGAAATTATGAATTATAAAAGTATTGTTTTATAATTCTATAAAAGTATTATGCTGTTCCATACCTCATGTAAGATAAATGGACTTCCTTCAGGCTCACGCTTGGGCAGGGGGTTAGACTAGATGACCTACAAGATCCTTTCCAACTCTGTTAATCTGTTAACTGCTATGAAAAGCCAAAAAATAAATAAACATGACACATTCATGACGGACATTAGTGATAGGCAGTATGATAACAAGTTTTGAGTGATTGAATTTATATGCTGACATATCTCTTTTATTGCATTTTATTGTTTATTATTGCAAACAGTTTGAGTTGGTGAATGAGGCATGAGACTTGGACACTGAATTAAACTGGCAGATTTTTGGCTAGTCACTCTCTGTCTATTGTCAAATACAGAGGAACACAAAATGGTGAGAAACACACTCTCATTATTTCAACCTATATGTTGAATGTATATGAGGGGGATGGGTTTGGGAAAATGTGGCTTTAAATTTGGAGGACGAAACAGCAAATATAGATCTTGATTTGTATTTAGTTCTAGTGACATGGACACTACGCTATATAAATTTGACAAATAAATTTGACCTTTTGCTGTAAAATAAATGATTTAACTCACTATTTGCCTTATTTGCAACATAGCATGAAGAAATAAAGCAATTTCAGTTCCATACCCAGGCTTATATGCCCAGTTAAAAAGCTTTAGAAACCACCAAAATATAAATCAGATTAAAGTTGATGCGATTGAACTACAGTATAATCTACATAGTACCCAGATATACAAAATGTGAGATTTTGGCCTAACCAAAGGAATGGAAGCCACCATGTCTGGGATCCAAAAATGAATTCAAAGGCTGGGTGGGCTTCAGGACCCCTTTTCATCCCCCAGTGTTGGTGTGGAGGGGCAGGCCCAACTCCTTTGTTGGTTGCATTTGGGGAGGGGTTTGCCATGGACTCAGGGCCAATTATTGTCCTTTTTTCCTCTTAATGACTTGGTTCTTTTTCCTGGCTTTTCTCTACAGTGCTTATTTGCCTTAACAACTTTTAGTTCAGTAGCTTTGGCCTAGTATCACATGTTCCTCGCTTAACCAACAGTTGCTTTGCCTTCAGAGTTATGGTGCTTCTCCTAAAGTACTTATGACCCAATTCCACTGGTTTAGTTCAGTGGCTTCGGCCTAGTCCCACATGTTCCTCACTTAACCAACAGTTGCTTTATGATGCTCCCCCAAAGTAATGTCCTAGTTCCAGAGTGTGAAATATGAAGTATTGCCTTTAACATAAAATAAAATATTATTATTTTTTTCTTTATATGTTTTGTTTTGGTTTCTTTCTTTTTCTTTTTTCTTTTTATGTTTTATAAATGTGTAGATGTATATATATATTTTTAAAATCAATAAAAATTTATTATTAAAATAACCATAAAATAAAGTCTAAATATAAAGAGAGTTAATGAATTTCTTGAAATATTAGTATTGTTCTTATAGTAAACAATATGGTTCAGAGGGCGGGGGTGGGGGTGCTTTCTGAGCAATAGCTTTGTTAATAAGCATTCCAGATAGGCTGTAAGCTTATTAGTATCCAACCAATGGAAAACCTGAACAGTGGTGAGGGTGGAGGATGGGTCAGGGGAAGGGGTATAAAAACCGGTTGCATGGTTTCTTCTGAGTCCAATTCAAGGGCACATGTATTTGCAAATATATAGTAAACATTTGCTAATTTTTGGTACTGGATTGCCTTCATTATTGCTTACGCTTCCAGATGCTACTGGCCATTGAAACAGCTGTAAGAACTGCTGAGAGTGGCTGGACTCATTGCACCAGACTTAAGGAACTGGTCAAGGCCTCCACAGGCAAAACAGTGGAAAGCGCAACCTTTAAGCAACCCTCTCTGAAAATAATAAAACAATAAAGTAGATGTTTGCTCTCCAGGTATAGGACATCTGAGTTAGTTGATGGGATGTCCAGTTGTGTCTTATGTGGTTTATGTGGTACTAGGAATAGGGAACAGAGATGACCATAAGCTCTTACTAGCTCCAACTTTCCACAAATCTGACACAAATTTATTCTGGGTATTCATAAAACTACCAAGCTTCACGTAATCAAATTCAATGTATGCAACTTAATAAATTGTGGTGATTTCAGCAACCATATGCAATATGCAAATGAGGAGAAATATTTCTTTGTAAATGCAGATTCTTCCTGGTTGGAGGATATATAGTAGAGAACAGAGACTTTTAATCCTAACTCAGGAATTGTATCAGAGTGGGGGAGGGCGGAAAAAGTATGAAATATAATTAGCATAACCATAAAAAGTATGAAGCAAACAAATAATTACTATAGTATGAGGATCAATATACCAGGATGTTGTTTCAGGATAAGGATGGTTAAAGCAAAAGGAATTAGCAA
This sequence comes from Erythrolamprus reginae, assembly GCF_031021105.1. Lineage (NCBI taxonomy): Eukaryota > Metazoa > Chordata > Lepidosauria > Squamata > Dipsadidae > Erythrolamprus > Erythrolamprus reginae. The sequence continues at coordinate 221,802 of NW_027248454.1, read as the reverse complement.
AAACATATTAAACCTTTTGCTCCACCCAATTTTTCCAAATTAGTCATTATAGTGGAAATAGACAATTTGAGACAAATTTTTGAAATTGAGACTAGATATAGAAGTACAAATGCCTGGGTAAAATGGGTACAGTATTCGAAAATGATGATTAGCCCACAGGTAGCATGAGATGCATATTGGCTCTTTTTCAACATAGAACAGGTTCAGGAAATTAAAGTTATAAATCCCTTTCTCTCCTTTGTCCACCAGTAAAACATCTAGATACTAAGAAAGCACCTCCATTCTTTGAAGCCTTTGGTAACACACTGCATGCCTCAAAAGGTAAGGTTTAGGTTCTGTCCAAATGATAAGAGAACTGGAAGCATATGTAGAAACAGTAGATGTAACCACGGAAACCCAAAAAGAAATTATGGTAATCCAAAATGGCCATTCCTAAAACTGTCTTATGGTGGTATTGTGTGGGTTAAATACCAGTATTAAGACATGTTCTTCCCCCAAATTGAATAGGTACTTGTGCAATTGTCCAACTGGCTGGGCGGGAACCAATCACAACAAACTTCTCATTTAAACCATGAACATAACAGTTATGACACTTATTAGGATATAGAAGGCAATAAAAAGGAGAAAAGTGGGAAATTAGAAATTAGGAAATATGAAGTATTGCCTCTAAAATAAAGTTTAATTATAAAAGAGAGTTAAGGAACATTGAAAAAATAATATTGTTATTACAGTTAACAATATGGTTAGGAAAGTCAAGAAAGTGGTGTTTTCTGAACAGTAATTAGAGACAGGTGTTAGTATCTTGTGCTTGTTAGGTTCTTGTTAGTATCCAGCCAATGGGAAACCAAAACAGTGTTTCAGGTGGGGGTGGTATAAATACATGTTGCATGCTCTGGATCCAGCCATTTGCAACTGTATTTGCAAATAAGTACTGGGTTGCCTTCATTGCTTTTTTTGTTACCTATTTCTAACACAGGGTTCTGAAGCCGTTCCTCGCCCCCGTCACATGACTCTAGGAAATTGCAGTGGTACTTGGGCCAGGTTCTGCAAAAAATGTCCAAAATAATGCATTGATTTGTTTAACAGCACAGTGTCTGTTTAATGATCACAGGATTTGCTTTAAAAATAAAATGTTCAGTTAAGACTAATCATCAGAAAAAAAGTTGTAAAATCAGGGTGGTCACATAAATGCCTTGATTTACAACCATCATAACTTATGATGGAAATTCCGACCTCCATTAAAGTCATAATTTGAGCACTGTGTATATTGGATAGCAGCAGAATCAGTGAAGGGCTACCAAAAATTTTACTACCACACTGTGGGCGCGGCTTATGCAGGATGCCCTGCATTTCCTTTCAACATCTTTCAGTACAAATTGGGTGCTCTGGGGTGGAGGTCCAGTTTCACTACCCCACTGTGTTGCCCTCCATCCGGTCAGTAGCCCATCCCTGAGCAGAGTGATAGGAAGATGTTAGATAATCCCTTTATTGGCAATGGCAGGGGGATTGTTTCATACTTCATGGGACAAGGCAATGATAAACCACTCCTGTATTCCACTCAAAAACACAGGTACACAAAAGGGTGAGATTACACTGTCAAAGGAATTACACTGACAGTGAGATACTGTCATTAGTTCAACCTATATCTTGAATGTATATGAGAAAGGTGAGATAAATTGCTTGATTTTGCTCTCCCACTCACCAAAGTTTTCATTCCCAACGTCAACATTGTCCCTCACCTTTTTAGCAGTATTATTCCATCACTGCAAACATGAACCCAGGCAGCAACATTCCCAGTAGATTCTGCCAAATTAAATTCTTTGTTTACTAAGCAAATTTATGTTTAGATCCCAGGGAAAAAAGAGTGGAGAAGAGGGGGGAAAGGGAGAGAGGGAAACAGGCAAGGAGTCTCAATGCTGCTCAGGTCAATTTTATCAAACAAAGCCAGATTTTCAGCCCAAGGGACATACTGTATACCAGGTAGCTTAAATCTCCACTTCAGTTCCAAGGCCGACCCTTGCCCCAAAAATGTATCTGATACCTGTGTTGCAGCATTTGTTACACTTGCTGGGGGTAGGGAAGGTCTTTGCTCACCTCAACCTCATACAGGCTTACCAGAGGAGGCTGCAAACACGCAGACAATTAACACACACAAAGGGGGGCTTTTTGCTGCAAAAGACTCCAGTTCAGTGTAAGCACTGCCCCCGGGATCTTTCAGGGTCTAATGGGATGGCTCCTCACGGGGGTGAAAGGGGCCCTTCCATATATCAATGAAGTTATCATAGTGGCAGCAAATGAGGAGGAGCTACTGGGAAGACTTCTCAACTTCTGTTCTGTTTTCCTGCCCCATGTGGCATCTGTTGCACAGCCACTGCACAGACCTCTAGACTCGGGAGCCAGATGGCACTGGGGCCCTACAAAAAATCTGGCCTTCTCAGCTTTCAAACAACTTCTGGTATCAAACTCGCTACTTCCACAATATTCTGAGCAGCTTCCCCTAGTCTTGGTGCATGATGCCTCTGAGTACAGGATAAGTGTGGTATTAAGCCGTCGGTTACCTAATGGCAAGGAAGCACCCATTGTATTTTATTCAAGAATTACAGACAGGTAGATAAAGAGGTGTTGGCTCTACTAGCCGGCGTATGCCATTTCCACCATTGCCTCTATGGCCGCCAATTTAAGTTGGCAACTGATCATCCGCCGCTATTGGGCGTACAGGCTAAGAACAAGCAGTCACCTCAGGTGATGTCTTTGCACATGATGCGATTGTCAGTTTTCCTAGCTAATTACGAATAGGATTTAGCATACTGGCCAGGATGAAACATAGCGAATGCAGATGCGTTAAGCTGCTGTATGCTATCCGCCAGCCTCCAAGACCCAGACCCAATGGCTATAATTTTGGCTATCTCTGAATTAAATCTGCCCATAACTGCATCCAATATAGTCATGGCTGCACGAGATACCTTAAATTAATTAGGGTCCTGTCATGTGTCCCTAGAGGGTGGCCACAAGGCAGGGCCCCTGATGACTTCCTTTCATTCCAAACGAGACAAAATGAATTATTAGTCTACTGTGGACTGAGTGTGTGGTGATTCCTCAGTCATTGCGTAGCTCTATATTAGACTTACTACATGAGGCATACCCTGGGGTAGTTCGCATGAAGTCATTGGCATGCAGTTATATGGCCAGGCATTGACAAGGACATTGAGATCAAAGTGGCTATATGTCACCCATGCCAAGAGTCATGGGAGTTCCCACCCCGAGGAGAGCCTTGGATTTGGGAGCATCTCCCCATGGTGGAAACTTCATATAGATTTAGTCAGCCCTATCCGTGGCCAAATTTTTCTGATTGTACTGGATGCTTTTTCAAAGTGGTTAGAGGTTTGTACCATGACATTTACTACATCTGAAGCTATTATTCATCCCCTTTCTAATCTAATAGCAATTTATAGTTTCCCTGACCCCATAATTTCAAATAATGGGCGTCAGTTCACCTTGGCGGCTTTCCATCATTTCCTTGCTTCTAAGGTCATTAAACGTGGATTAATCGCCCTCTGGCATCCTTCTGGAAACGGTCAAGCAGACCTAAGTGGCAAAGCCCGCTGTAACAACATCGCCAAAAAGTCTTCAAAACGTTGTTACAGTAATCCTGTCTTGCAGTTATCAAGGCTGACAGCTGTCACGACCACTTCTGGAAGTGAATTCCATAAACCAACGACCTTCTGGGTGAAGAAATATTTCCCTTTATTTGTTCTCGCTTTCTCACCTATGAGCTTAAGGGAGTGTTCCCTCGTCCTAATATTGTGTCATAGAGAAAAGATTTTTTCTCTATCCACCTTTTCTATCCCATGCATGATTTCACACACTTTGATCAAGTCGTTACTTAAACGCCCTCTTTCAAGGCTGAAGAGACCAAGGCATTGCAACCTGGTTTCATAAGGGAGGTGCTCCATTCAATTAAGTTCCATTAAGTTTGGCGGTTTTTTCATCCTTAACACTGTGAATTAATCTGTTTGGACTTTGACTTTGAACCATTTACTGATATTTTACCAAAAAGGTAAAAGGAATACAGTGGTACCTCAAGATACGATCCGCTCGTCTTACGAACAATTCGTGATTTGAACCTGGGGTTCAGAAAAATTTTGCCTCTTCTTACGAACTTTTTTCAAGTTACGAACTGGCGTTCGGAGACAGCTGAGAAGCCGCGCGGCTGTTTTAAAAGGTGACAGCCGGGCGACAGGGCTTCCCAGCAGCCTCCCGAACGCCGGTTCATAACTCGAAAAAAGTTCATAAGAAGAGACAAAAATTTTTTGAACCCCGGGTTCGGTTTGGGAGGTTGCTGGGAAGCCCCCCCAGCCTGGCTGTGACCTTTTAAAACAGCCGCGCGGCTTCCCAGCTGTCTCCCGAAGCCGAAAGCGGAAGTTCGACTTTGGCGTTCGGCTTCGGGAGACAGCTGGGAAGCCGCGCGGCTGTTTTAAAAGGTCACATCCCCACTGGGGGGCTTCCCACCACCCCCAATCCCGAACCCGGAAGTTCGGCAAAAGTTCGGGGTTGGGGGGGGTGCTGGGAAGCCCCGCCGCCCGGCTGTCACCTTTTAAAACAAGGTGACAGCCGGGCGGCAGGGGTTTTTTTTGCGATTTTTTTTTTTGGTTGCCCGGTTTAATTGAGTTTTCATTGTTTCCTATGGGAAACAATGTTTCGTCTTACAAACCTTTCATCTTACGAACCTCCCCCTGGAACCAATTAGGTTCGTAAGACGAGGTTTGACTGTATGTAGAATCATGGCAAAAGGAAGTTGGACACTTCAGGTTCTGGTGAGCTGTGGCTTGAACTCTTTGCACCTGGCACTTCTGTAGCCTCTGTGGCAATAGGCTGATGACTAGGTGAGTTACAAGATTAAGAGGCTGGAAAGAGCCCAAGTCAGTTATGTCATTTATTATTTTTTATAATTTTTTTAAACCTCTGCTTTGTCTTTTGCCTAACCATGGATCATTCAACCAAGGGAAGCCGTGCATCTCACCTAGTCTATGCAAGGGAAACTCCTAGGGGAGAAGTTTGCATATCCCATGTGTGGAAGGAAGAACCTGTTTTCCTGCTGGTGGACACAAAACTGATAGCTACAGCCACAGAACAGAAAATGCCTGATATCATCAATGTAGAACTACAGTGGAAATACCAATAGATGTGTGATGAGTGCTAATAGACTGCAATAGCCACTAGAGCCACTTTGGAAGGAGTTCTCCATATTACTGAAAAAAAAATACAAGTGTAGTAACCTATGGGATAATTGACCTTGTATTTAGTTCTTTCTTGAAAATAATTTCTTGCTCCATAGCACAGAGGAATAGCATGGAATAGGATCAACTAGACCAGTGATGGGCAACCTTTTGAGCTTGGTGTGTCAAAATTCGCCAAAAAACTGAGCATAACTCGGGTGGTGTGTCACCTTGAGAAAAAAACATAATTTTGTGATATTTATAGTTTAAATAACAAATATGCATAATTATCCTTCTCTCCCTTTCCTGTCATTCTCTGCCTCAATCATTTTCTCATTTCTCTTTTTTTTCTCCCCTTTATTCTATCATTTCTCTCCCTCTCTCTTCCTATCTTCTCTCTCACACTTTCTCTCTCTCCCTTCCTTTCTTTCCTTTTCTCTTCCTTCCACTTTTTTCTCTTTCTCTCTCTCTCTCTCCCTTCCTTTTTTCTCTTCCTTCCACTTTTTTCTCTTTCTCTCTCTCTCTCTCTTTTCCTTCCTTCCCCTCTTCCCCTCCCTCTCTTTCTCCCTCTCTCCCTTTATATTTATCTCTTCCTTCCTTCCTCTCTTCCTCCCTTTCTCTCCCTCTCGTTCACTTTTCTCTCTTCCTCCCTTTCTCTCTCCCTCTCGTTCACTTTTCTCTCTTCCTCCCTTTCTCTCTCCCTCTCGTTCACTTTTCTCTCTTTGGTGAACCCCCAAACTGTTCAGATTCAAGAAAAAGCTTATCAAGGGGGGTGGGGGGTTGTAAAAATCTAGTTATGAGCCGCCAAAGGAGGAAGCAAATGGTGCGACGTCCACGCAGGGTTTTTTTTCAGACTCTCTTTTTTGCGAGCCCGGCATGATTTTTTAAAATTACAAATTAATAACCCGGAAAGGGTTTACCTTAGAACCGTCTCCTGTAACACCGTTCTGGAAGGCGAGCAGGGAGCAGAGGGGCGAGGGCAGTGTTCCCTCTAATTTTTTTTCGGGGTGGGCGGAAAAGTACAGTGTCTGAGTGACAGTCCCTTTGGGACTGGGCGGCATATAAGTATAAATAAATAAATAAATAAATAAATAAAGTGTGGGCGTGCGCTATCACATATGAGCGAGTTCTTGCATCTATAATTCAATCCTTTCTATGTCTCCCTCCCTCTTTCCTTTCTATCTTTATCTCACCCTGCCTTTCTCCAAGCCCTTCCTTTTCCCTCTCCCTATCCTACTACCCCTCACCCGCCTTCTTTCCTCCCTCCCTCCTTTTTTCTATCTCTCCCTCCCTTTCCTCCTTCACTCTTTCCTTTCTATATCTCCCTCCCTCTTTCCTTTCTATCTCTCCCTCCCTCCCTCTTTCCTTTCTATCTTTCTCTCCCCCTGCCTTTCTCCAAGCCCTTCCTTTTCCCTCTCCCTATCCTACTACCCCTTACTCTCCTTTCTATCTCTCCTCCCTCTTTTTTTCTATCTTTCTCTCCCCCTGCCTTTCTCCAAGCCCTTCCTTTTCCCTCTCCCTATCCTACTACCCCTCACCCTCCTTTCTATCTCTCACTCCCTCCCTCTTTTTTTCTATCTCTCCCTCCCTTTCCTCCCTCCCTCTTTCTATTCTATCTCTCCCTCCCTCTTTCCTTTCTATCTTTCTCTCCCCCTGCCTTTCTCCAAGCCCTTCCTTTTCCCTATCTCTATCCTACTTCCCCCTCTCCCTCCTGTCTATCTCATCCTCCCTCTTCCCTTTCTCCCATTCTCTCCCTCTTCCTTTCTATCTTTCTCTCCCTGCCTTTCTCCCTCTTTCCCTTCATCTCTCCCTCTCTCTTTATCTCAATTCCCTCTTTCTCCCTGGGCTGCTGTGCCTGCCCTGCAGCCCCACCACGGACGGACTGCCTTAGCATCGGCGCCCCCCCCCCACACGCTGCAGCTGCCGGACCATCAGCGGCACACACACACACACACACACACTGCGTTTCTCCCTCTTTTCCTTCATCTCTCCACGCACACGCTGGCAGCACACACACACGCGCGCACACACCCCACACACGCTGCGTTTCTCCCTCTTTCTCTTCATCTCTCCACGCACACGCTAAGCTCTCGGACCATCAGCGGCACGCACACACGCGCGCACACACACATGCTGCCTTTCGCAATCTTTCCCTCTTTCTTTCTTGCTCTCTCTCACTCTCTCTTCCTTCCTATCTTCTCTCTCTCTTTCTCTCTCTCTCTCCCTTCCTTTCTTCTCTCTTCCTTCCACTTTTTTCTCTTTTCCTTCCTTCCCCTATTCCCCTCCCTCTCCCTCTTTATATTTATCTCTATCTTCCTTCCTCTCTTCCTCCCTTTCTCTCTCCCTCTCATTCACTTTTCTCTCCCTTCCTTCCCTCCCTCCTTCTGTCCTCTCCTCTTTCCCTCCCTCTCTTTCCCTTCTTTCTCTCCACATCTCCGGCATGCAGCTGGCTTTGCTGACCGGCACAAGTCTCAAGCCAGCTGCCTCGGAAAGCCAGGAAGGTCCTCCTGCCCCCCCCCCCACGGAAAAAAAACCCGGAGGTCTACCGCCACCAGCCTGAGCCTCCCGTTGCTCCACTCGGCTTCGCTGTGGACCTCCGTTGTGTTTTCGGAGGGAGGGAGCGGCGGGAAAGCCCAGTGCTGGCCAGGAAAGCTGGCTTTCCGAGAAAGCAGCACGCTTTTCAAATACAGTACACTGCTTTCTTACAACTCTTTCCTGGGCAGGGGGAAGGGAGGAAGCCTGCAACCCCTCCCCTCGCTCCCAGCGGCCCCTGCGAGCCAACCACCGTTCGATGCTTGGCACCACGCCAATCAGCTGGGAGGCGGTGTTCTCGCCCCTCCCAGCCATAGCAAATATCGGCGGGGCGAAAATCGCCCGGCCTCTTAATTAAGGGGAGAGGAAAAATAATAATAATTGCGGTTGCAATTGCACTCCCTAAAGCTCCCTGTTTCTCCGGCGGCCGCGTGTCACCGAAAATGGCTAGGCGTGTCAGTGGTGACACGCGTGTCATAGGTTCGCCATCACTGAACTAGACAGCCAATATTGGACCAAGGTTAATTATTTTTATTCAAATGCCCCCCAACTTTGTTTGGCACATTTCTGAATACCACCTATGGAGGGCATTCTTTTTTGTTGGGGGTTCCTTAGGTTTTCATGGTCCCAATTTTTTCTAGATGCTTCTTATTTCTTAGTCACTAGGGTGATTCAATAAGATTTATACTTCTTGTGTATATCACAAGTCCCCACATAATGAACACTCAAATAACACATCCTAGATCTCAATGAATGAAGCATTCTGATTGAATTCTTTGTTCTGTACAAAGTTGAATGTGCTGACAACAAAGTCACACAAAAATCAGCAATGGAAATCAAATTTATTAACCAATGGAGGCCTGGATTTGTAGCCACACGCAAAATTAAAGTGGAAAAACACACCAGAGGCTGATCCAACTTTTATTTAACGTCCTTAAAACAAGTCAAAATGAGGCTCAGTATTGTGTGTGGCCTCCACATGCCTGTATGACCACCCTACAACACCTGGGCATCCTCCTGATGAGGTTGCGGATGGTCTCCTGAGGGATCTCCTCCCAGACCTGGACTAAAGCATCCGCGAACTCCCAGACAGTCTGTGGTGCAATGTGACATTGGTGGATGGAACAAGACATGATGTCCCAGATGTGATCAATCGTATTCAGGTCTGGGGAACGGCCTGGCCAGTCTATAGCTTCAATACCTTCATCTTGCAGGAATTGCTCGCACACTCCAGCCACATAAGGTCTAGCGTTGTCCTGCATTAGTAGGAACCCAGGGCCACCCGAACCAGCATGGGCTCACAAGGGGTCTGAGGATCTCATCTCGGTACCTAATGGCAGTCAGGCTACCTCTGGTGAGCACATGGAGGGCTCTGTGGCCCTCCAAAGAAATGCCACCCCACACCATTACTGACCCACCGCCAAACCGGTCGTGCTGAAAGATGTTGCAGGCAGCAGATCACTCTCCATGGCATCTCCAGACTCTGTCACATGTGCTCAGTGTGAACCTGCTTTCATCTGTGAAGAGCACAGGGCACCAGTGGCGAATTTGCCAATCCTGGTGTTCTGTGGCAAATGCCAAGCGTCCTGCACAGTGTTGGGCTGTGAGCACAACCCCCATCTGTGGACATCGGGCCCTCATACCATCCTCATGGAGTTGGTTTCTAACCGTTTGTGCAGACACATGCGCATTTGCAGGGCTCTGGCAGTGCTCCTCCTGTTTCTCCTTGCACACAGGCATAGGTAGCGGTCCTGCTGCTTGCTTGTTGCCCTCCTACGGCCCCCTCCATGTCTCCTGGTATACTTGCCTGTCTCCTGGTAGCGCCTCCAGCCGCTGGACACTACACTGACAGACACAGCAAACCTTCTTGCCCCAGCTCGCATTGAACTGCACTACCTGAGCCACTTGTATGGGTTGTAGAGTCTGTCTCATGCTAACACGAGTGTGAAAGCTCAACCAACATTCAAAAGTGACCAAAACACCAGTCAGAAATCATTGATACTGAGATGTGGTCTGTGGTCCCCACCTGCAGAACCACTCCTTTATTGAGTGTGTCTTGATAATTGCCAATAATTTCCATCAGTTGTCTATTCCATTTGCACAACAGCATGTGAAATTGATTGTCAATCAGTGTTGCTTCCTAAGTGGACAGTTTGATTTCACAGAAGTTTGATTTTCTTGGAGTTATATTCTGTTGTTTAAGAGTTCACTTTATTATTTTTGAGTAGTATATATACCACCTATGGAGGGCATCCTTTTTTGTTGGGAGTTCCTTAAGTTTTCATGGTCCCATTTTTTTCCCTTAGATGCTTCTTATTTCTTAGTCATTAGGATGACATGGAAAGATGTATATTGTATATCGCAAGTCCCCACATATTGGACATGCATATTGACATTAGAATTTAACATCTCTGCTGCATTACAGCTGTGAAGGATGGTTAATTTTGGAAGTTTGGGCCTGCTGCTTATATAGTGCTACCTCAATCATAGTATTTGCCTGGTTTGAGGTTGCTAAATTGCCATTGCCCTTCTCCTTATTTTTCCACTGCTTGTATTTTATGCCCATGCAATTCTTAATGTCATTAGGATACTACCAAGTGAAGTCTCCTCTGTGTCTTTAACTGCTATTTGGAATCACATGCCCCTAGATTTTTTATGGGCACCTTTTGGTGGTGTTTCTGCACTGAATAGAACAGAATAATATAGAATATAATTCTTTATTGGCCAAGTGTGATTGGACACACAAGGAATTTGTCTTTGGTGCATATGCTATCTCCTAGTTCTAATACCACCATACCTAATATCTGTTATCAACTGTAATATATCTGATTTCTAATACTATTATCTAATATCTAATACTGTTTAGTTCTAATACTATCTCATATTTACAGTACTAATATCGCCTAATAGTTATGTTTCCTATCTAACATCACTTACTTCTAATACTAACATCTTAAATCTAATATATCCTATTTCTAATACGATCTGATATCTATTAATTCTATGAGCTTGACTGGAATCACAGATTGCATAAAATCACTTGGTACTTAAAATGCAGTTTGGACTACAGTGATCCCTCCATTATCGCGAGGGTTCCGTTCCAGGACCCCTCGCGATAATCGATTTTTCGCGATGTAGGGTTCCGGAAGTAAAAACACCCTCTGCGCATGCGCGCCCTTTTTTTCATGGCCGCGCATGCGCAGATGGTGGGGTTTGCGTGTGGGCGGCGGGGAAGACCCAGGGAAGGTTTCCCAGCCATCCACGCAAAGGGGAAACCCTGATCTTCGGCTCCTCGCTGCTGCTGCGCTACCGAGCAGATCAGCTGCTGGGCGGCCGAAGGAACCTTCCCTGGGTCTTCCCCGCCGCTTCAGCTCCTTGCTGATGCCCGCCGTTTGCTGCTCACCCGTTCACCCGCCCGCCCGCCGTTTGCCGCTCGCCCGTTCACCCGCCCACCCACTGTTTGCCGCTCGCCCGTTCACCTGCCCGCCCGCTGCTCGCCCGTTCACCCGCCCGCCCGCCGTTTGCCGCTCGCCCGTTCACCCGCCCACCGTTTGCCGCTCGCCCGTTCACCCGCCCACCTGCTGTTTGCCGCTCGCCCGTTCACCCGCCCGCCCACCGCCCGCCGCTCGCCCGTTCACCCGCCCGCCCGCCGTTTGCCGCTCGCCCGTTCACCCGTCCGCCCGCCATTTGCCGCTCGCCCGTTCACCCGCTCACCCGCTGTTTGCTGCTCGAGAGCAAGAGGAAGGAAGAGAGTGACGTCATCGTGGGAAAAATCACGATATAGCGTTTCGTGAAGATCGAGATCGCGAACATCGAGGGATCACTGTATACAGTTTTGGAAAAAAGAAGCTTTTTTCCTCCAGCCAGTATGCGACTGTTTTCTTCATGGGGAGTTGAAGACATGTCTTTTTGTCTTTTTGTCTTTCCTTTGGAAATCTGGCATGTGAGGCCTTGTAATTGATGATGGAATCTGTTAAATCAGAGGCAAGAGGCCGAGGAAAGTGACAACAGCTCTTTATTAAATCAGTAGGAGCATTCCGAGAGTCCAGCTCGCAGGCTGGAAAAGGATTAAAGAGTTAAAGGAAACCCCGGCAAAACCCACACTTATATACTTTGTTGCCAGCGCCGGGATTGGTGACATTGTTTCAAGTCTTCGCACTGAAGCTCCCGGTGGTCGCGCTTGCAGGCTTCCTATTGGTCAGCCTGCGGGTTCCTATTGACTGCGTCTGGTCCAATCGGGGATCTTCATTTTTTTTAACAGCATGCAAACATAACATCCCTCCCCCCATAGTCTTTTTACAACTGTCAGTCATTTAGCTAGGTTACGTAGTCCTGTAACCTGATTGGTGGTTTGGCTGCCCGGCCTGACCTAACCTGCGCAGTTCAGTCTGCTGTGAGCTGTCTTCCTGGGCGGCTGGCTCTTGTGCTGCTCCGTCCGGGTAAAGGTTGCCTTGGCCCGTGGACGATGGTGCAGCCTCACCTTCGCTGGCCGCCAGGGATCCCGGACAGCCATTGCTGGATGCCAGAAGATGGTGTGGTGAATAGGATGGTTGTTCTATGCGATTTTCTGTGGGGAAAATGTGATCGTTATTTTGTGGGGATTCACCCGGGTGTCGCTTTCTAATTTGGTCGACATGTCTTCGCCAAATTTTCCCGTTTTGTAGCAGAACCCTGTATGACTTGTGGCCGGTTCTTTGATCTATGATGCCCTCCCTCCAGCGGAGGTTGGAGTCAAAGTCTTTGGCATACACAGGGTCACCCGATTCAAAGGTTCTTTCCGGCTCTGTTGTTGGTTTGTCTTTTTCTTTCGTGTATTCTGGGTGCATTCTGTCTAGTGGGGACCGGAGTTTTCTTCCCATGAGGAGTTCCGCCGGGCTTTTCTTGGTGCTGGCTGAAGGGGTGATGTGTTGGGCCATTAGGAACTTGTCTATTTGTTGTTGCCAGTCTCCAGTTGGTGCTCGGTGAAGGTCCTCTTTCGTGAACCTCACCATTCGTTCAACCCAGCCATTAGAGGCCGCGATGTGGGGCGAGGTTATTGCATGCCGGATTCCCCACTCGGCTAGGAAGATTTCCATTTGTCTAAATGTCAGCTGGGGGCCATTGTCGGAGACTAGGACATCTGGTAACCCACGTGTGAAGAAAATTTTCCGCAGTACCTTTATTGTAGCTGCCGTTGTAGTTGAGGTCATTAAGATTACCTCGAGCCATTTTGAGTACGCGTCTACTACAATTAGGAAGGATTGTCCCGCTACTGGTCCTGCAAAGTCTATATGAATTTGAGACCAGGGCCCTTTTGGTGTTTCCCACTCTGTTGGCTTGGTTTTGGGTGGATCTGGGCAAGTTTGCTGGCACGGGTTACATGTTGCCACCCAGGTTTCAATTTCCTGATCCAGCCCGGGCCACCACAAATGACTTCTAGCCAGAATTTTCATTCGTACCATGCCCGGGTGCCCTTGATGCAGTAATTTTAACGCTTTTTTCTGTAGCTGTCTTGGGACTATTACCCAGTCGCCCCACAATATGCAGTCCCTTAACACGCTCAGTTCCATTTGTCTGTTTTTAAAAGCCTGAAATGCCTCTCTCAGGGTTTTTTCCGGCCACCCCCTCAGGACCCATTGCTTGACTTCAGACAATACCGAATCTTTATTTGTTTCTCGGGCAATTTCCTCTGCGTTTATTATTGGGTTTTCCTGCATTTCAATTAGCAATATGTCCGTGGCTGGGTCTGGGTCTACTACCAGGTCTGTCTGGGGGCATCTACTAAGGGCGTCTGCGTGGCCGATTTCCTTCCCCCCTCGGTGTATGAGAGTATAGTTGTAGGCTGTTAGGAAGATTGTCCAGTGGGTCATTCTCGGGGAATGGAATGCGGGCGTCTGTTTGTCTCCCGCTAAGATTCCTAATAGGGGTTTATGGTCTGTAATCAAGGTGAATGGGCGGCCGAATAAATACCCATGGAATTTCTTGACGCCCGCGACTAAAGCTAGCGCTTCCTTGTCCGGTTGTGAGTAGTTCCTTTCTGCCGGGGACAAGGTCTTTGAGTAGAAAGCGATGGGGGCATCTGTGCCGTCTGGAAACGTGTGGCTGAGGACGGCTCCTATGCCGAACGGTGAGGCGTCGCAGGTTAAGGTCATGGGCATAGTCATGTTGTATTGAACGAGGACACTGTCTGATAGCATTTCTTTGATGGCTTGGAAAGCGTCCTGCTCGGCTGGTCCCCATGTCCAGGCTGTTCCTTGCTTAAGTAGGTGACGAAGCGGCTCCGCTGTCGGGGCTTTCTGTTTGAGAAAGATGGAGTAGAAGTTTAGTAAGCCCAGAAATGATTGTAATTCCGTTTTGTTCGTTGGAATAGGGCCGTTTTTTATTGCTAGGACCTTTTCTTCTGTTGGATGGATTCCCCTTTTGTCTATGGAGAGACCCAGGAATTCGACGCTAGGGACTGCCCAAGAACACTTGTCTGGTTTTATGCGGAGGCCCACTTTCTGAAATTTAGTGAGTACTTGTCGAATTCTTTCCCATAGCTGGGGGGCTGATGTTGCGGATATTAGCACGTCATCGAAATATGGCACCACCCCTGGGATTTTATTTAGCAGGCGTTCCATGAGGCTTTGAAAAATGCTTGGGGCGGTAGCTACCCCAAATTGTAATCTGGAACATTTGAATGCCCCCCGGTGAGTTACGATTGTCTTGGCTTCTGCAGTTTCCTCTGAGACTGGTAATTGCTGATATGCCTGGGCCAAATCGATCTTTGCAAAGAAAGAGCCATTTCCCAGAGTATGTAATAGTTGCTGAACTACCGAAATTTGGTAAGCATTATGCTGCAGAGCCCTGTTAATCGTCGCTTTGTAGTCAGCGCATATTCAGACTGAGCCATCGGGTTTTAGGGGGAGGAAAATTGGGGTCTCCCATTTAGCGTGATCAACTGGTACAAGGACTCCTTGGGCGATTAACTTATCTAGTTGCTGGTCGACCTTTGGGAGTAATGGCAAAGGTACCCTCCAGGGTTTTAGGCGAATTGGGGGTATCGATGGGTCGAGGTTGAATGATATTGGGATGCCCTTGTATGTGCCCAGCCCTGGTTCAAATACGTCAGCAAAATCCTTCATTATGTCCTTTGGGGGCATTTTTTGGTCGTTAACGGAGTGAATGCCTGTGATGCCCATGCCTAGCAGCTGGAACCAATCTAGCCCCAACAGGGTGTGTTTAGGGCCGTGTACGACAATTAGTGGTAACAGTCCTTTAAAATGTTCGGAGCATACAGGCACATCGATAGACCCCAATACCAGAATGGTATTTCCTTGAAAGTCTGCCAGCCCAAAAGTCCAGGGAGTTAGTTGGTCTTTTTGAATATGTGTGAAATATAGGTGGAATTTATGGCACAGCATTATGGAGTAATGGGAGCCCGTGTCAATTTCCATCTTACAGGGCCGATTGTTAATTAGAAGAGAGGTGAAAAGCTTCCCCTGGGCTGGTGTAGAGTTGTGGTTAATTGAAAAGGGGGAATTACCTTTGCAGGATCCTGAGCGAAAGCCCGTGGACTGCTTGAAGTTCCCGCGGTTATAGGGAGTGTTGGAATTTCCGCCTGTGGCTGGCTGGCGCTGCCAGGGTTGGTTGAAGTCCCCTGGAGCAGGTGCTCAGCAAACTTCGGCGATGTGCCCTTTTCTATGGCATCGGCGGCAGAGGGCATCTTTGAAAGGGCATCGGGAGTGGGAGCCATTGCAGCCAAAACACGGTGGGAAAGGTCGCTGAGGGTTGCCAAATTGTGAGGAGCGGCGGACCTGAAGGCAGTAGTCTTCGTCTGTTGCTGCTTCGGGCGGTTGTTTGGCAGAGTCTCCTGTGTGTGACGGGGCGATTTCTGTCACCTTGTGCACGGATGAAGCTGTGCGTTTGAGTTCGGCGGCAGATGCATCAGAAATCTCAGCAGCTTTGACGGCTTTCATGATGTCTTGTAAAGACGTTTCTTCTTCGATGAGGTACTTTTTTTGTAAGGCTAGGTTGTTCATCCCGAAGATTAAGCAGTCCACCAGATGTTCCTCTGGATCTTTATACTTGCATTTCGTTAGCAGGGCTCGCAGCCGGGTGACAAAGTCATTTATGGACTCACCTTCAGCCTGTTTCAGCAGAGAGAATTAGTGTCGGCTGAGGTGGACAGGAGTTGTTGGCTGAAAATGGGTTGCGAGTTTCTCTTGTAGCGCTGTCCAGGAGATGTCCTCTAGGGATTCCTGGTCTGCGAGCATGGTGACCAGGTTGTAAATCATGGGGCCGCAGTAGAGGAGGAAGATCGCTCGTTTTCTGTTGTCTGTGGCATGGTCGAGGTTGTTCGCTTGAAGGAAGATTCGAAATTTGGACATGTATGCCGACCATGTGTCCTCTTTGGGGTTGAAGAAAGGCAGAGCGTGGGGTATTGGTGTAGCCATATCTGGTCTTTTTCGTGGAAAGGTTCGAAACCTCTCGTCGCCACTGTTAAATCAGAGGCAAGTGGCCGAGGAAAGTGACACCAGCTCTTTATTAAATCAGTAGGAGCATTCCGAAAGTCCAGCTCGCAGGCTGGAAAAGGATTAAAGAGTTAAAGGAAACCCTGGCAAAACACGCACTTATATACTTTGTTGCCAGCGCCGGGATTGGTGACATTGTTTCAATTCTTCGCACTGAAGCTCCCGGTTGGTCGCGCTTTGCAGGCTTCCTATTGGTCAGTCTGCGGGTTCCTTTTGGCTGCGTCTGGTCCAATCGGGGATCTTCATTTTTTTTAACAGCATGGAAACATAACAGAATCTCCTATTAAGCCATCTATTTCATCCTGTTGCCTGTTCCTTGGTCTTCTGCATGTTATCTTTGGGTTGACTAAGGGACCTGTTGAGGGATAACTCTGATGTAAATTTTTTCACATGTTTCTCACATATAGTCTCACATATTCCTCATTTCACAGTTGCTTTGAATTCAGAGTTATGATGCTCCTCCCAAAGCATTTACATTTACATACCAGAGCCGGGGTGGTGCAGCAGGTAGAGTGCTGTACTGCAGGCCACTGAAGCTGACTATAGATCTGAAGGTCAGCAGTTCAAATCTCATCACCGGCTCAAGGTTGACTCAGCCTTCCATCCTTCCGAGGTGGGTAAAATGAGGACCCGGATTGTGGGGGCAATAGCCTAGCTCTGTTAAAAAGTGCTATTGCTAACATGTTGTAAGCCGCCCTGAGTCTAAGGAGAAGGGCGGCATAAAAGTTGAATAAATAAATTTTGAGTATGACTCAATTCCAGAGTTCTGATGGAGTCCCATCCCCCACATTACAAATGAGACATTCATTTAATTAATACCACAAAAAAGTTGTAAAATCAGATTGGTCATATGGGTGCCTTGATTTATTACCATCATAACCTATGGTCAAAATTTTGAGCTTCATTACAGTCATAATTTGGGGACTGTGTATATTGGATAGGAGCCACATGACAGGAAGATGTTAGATAATCTCTTCAATGGCAAGTGCAAGGGGATTATTTCATGCTTCATGGGACAAGGCAGTGATAAATTGCTTCTGTTCAAAAATGCAGAATTGTGTAAAGGGATTAGAAATAACTCTCCTTATTAATTCAGCATATATGTTGAATGTATATGAGGGAGGTGGGATTGGGGAAAATGTCTTTGGTTTTAAATTTGGAGCAAGAAAAAAGGGAATAAAGCAATTTCAGTGCCACAGCCAGGCTTATATCCCAAATTAAAAGGCTCCCGAAGTCATCAAAATATGTCAGACTATACTTGGATTTGATTGAATATGATCTATATATCACACACATACACTAAAATCTTAAGAAAGGGATTTTGAATTTAGTGAGCTTTCTTAGTAAATATCCCCTTATTCTCCCCTTATCTCTCACTTGTAGAGAGAATGACGAGAGTGAATCTATTTAATCAGGACCCATGAATAATAGATAACGAGATAAATAAAGAGTTCATATAATGCAGTATTTCAAGGAGAAAATACAGCAAGGATTTGAAATATTTTTGACGTGTCAAAGAATTATCATATCTTTATTCCGCAATAAAGTATGAAACACACTGTGCTACCTTTTGGGGAAGAACATGAATCGGTTTTCTCTGGCTGACCTTTACGCATCCGGTGGGCATAAATATTTGTTATGCCGATTTCCCGTTCTTTTTCCTAAAGAAATGCATTATTAAATTTATGTTGATAACATAGTTTATTACATTAATGACAGTCCTTTAGATATCATACATTTCACTGTGTAACTCCCCCCAGTATTTCATTTTATTTATCTGTATTTTAAATATTTCCATAGGCATATTTGTGCCGTTTTCCCTCTCAATTTTCTATCAATACAGGCCTTGAGTAACCGGTTTAAAAAACACATTATTTTCATATTGGCAGACACTTTTCAAATAGTACTTTTTCCTAGTAATGTGTGCAAGTTACTTAACGCGAATTAATACATTTTTCCAATCTACAGTTTTGATAGTTAAAAGCTGACAGAAAGACCCACAAAACAAGATGGGCTCAGCTCAAATGAGTATTGGTGACTAGCATCTTGGATGCCTTGTGTGGTAAGCAAAATTTTATTTAAGTTTCTAAATACCTTAAGTTTCAACTTCAGTGACTCCCTTTCTATTTGTAAATTGGCAGTGATTGACTGAGCTTCGGTTGTCTTTTTCTCTCAACTGCTAACTGATGTCTAAAAGAGTCAGTTTTCAATGACAGCTGCTTTTCCAAATGCTAAAAGACATTACAAATAAATCATCAGTAATGTTATTCAATATTTTCAATCATACAATATTAAATTAGAAATTAGAGGAAGACAACTGAAATTTTATTAAATGTTTCCAAAAAGATGAAAATCCTCAATTTTTGAAATGGGAATCAACCTACATTGTGAAAGAATAATATCCAAAATAACATGTATAACCAAAAATAAGGTCATATGATGCTTACAATCCGTAATGCAGATTAAAGAGAAAATAAATAGATAGATTTTGTTCAATTATAATAAAACCATAATATGCTTTATTTTTCCCTTGGTATGATGCCAAATATGGTAGGTTTAGTCAGTATACAGTTTTAAATGTGCTGGCTAGGCTCATATTATCAGAGATGGACTTTTTCATGTGATTAGTTAAAGCAAGAGTGATTCTTTTCAAAATGTGTAACGTTTGCTGATTGCACAGTGGAAGATAGGATAAGCCACACGCCACCTCCATTTGCCTGTCATGCTCCCACACACACCTGCAATGGCAGAAGCCATGCCGGCTTTGACATTCCCCTCTGTGACACCCCCAGCCCTCCCAAAGTGGCAGAAGCCATGCCGGTCTTGTCATCGTCCTCTTTTGTTGGAACCTCTTTGTGAATCCCCTTTGAGTTGCCTGTTGTTCTGGTCCTGGAGCTCCCAACACACTCTTGCTTGTCTGCTTCCCAAGGGCCATGGCGCCTGCTACTCACCCTCCCTCGGATCCTGGTGACATATCTGCAATGTCCAGGGGAGGGTCATAGGAGGAGAAAGGCTGGCTGTAAATGGGCTGAAGCAGGTGGCTGGGGGCAAAAGAGGTGTGGACAAAGCTTCATGCCTAAGTCTCCCATTCTGCTCACAGAGCCTGCTATGAAGTTCTAAGCAATGTACATTGCATGTTACCTGGGTTCTCTTATCACTAGCTTCCAATTTTTGGGTAAGTAATTTTAATTTAGGCTGAAGTTCTCCTCTCTCTTCAGGTTGTTTGTCTTCACAAATTTTCTTCAATGCCTGCAAGGCGTCTTCTGTTTTTAAGAGTTGAACCTCAACATCTCTCAACTTCTTGGAAGCTCTGCGCTCTTCTTCTTGAGATTTCTGGAGGTTTGCTTTTAGAGCCTGCATTTCTTTAGACTGCGTGGTCAAAAGATTGGGTAGGTTGGTTCTGGTTCCGGTGTGAGCAGTGTGGAAATGGTGGGTCCGCTGCTCCTCTGAGACTATGGTGAAAAAATCATCAGGAATGAATCAATCCAGACTTGAAATGGCCCGAAGTCGATCTGCTACCTTTTCCCTGTTGGGGGGGCTAGATACTAAATGCTTTCACTCTGCTGTAGGGGCGCCAGAGACTGCGACGCCGAGAGAGTTCTTCAGGGCGATCAGCTGGGGCGCGGAAGATCGCGGCCGTGCCTGGATGCAAAATGCAAAACGCCAAAGGGGAGGAAGGGAATTATGAAAGCAGGAAGCCAGACCGAGACGAGCCTCTAGGCTCGGCATCTGTGAATGAGAATGACCAGTGCCACTGCCAAGGCAGTGGAGGGGAGGGGACGACAGAAAGGAGGGGAGCGGAGCAGAGCGGAGTGGAGCAGAGACCAGCACTGAAACTGAGGTGACCCTGTTTGCTTGTGTGAGACCAAAGACGTTGAGGATCCAGGCTGAAGATCCAGGCCGGTGGGAGCGACCGGCTGTCGGTGGTGGAGGACGTCTGCAGATATATGGTGGGCGAGGAATATCCAGAAACAATGAAACCCCCCCCCCCCGCATGGCACCAGTGGGTGAGAACTGCTGGTGCCAAGGGGGATAAAGTGGGATGAAGGAGAGAGATGCCCAGTATGAGTGCCCATGGAGTAGGTGTTGGTAGATATCAGAACAACTGACTAATGTGACCAGAGTGACTAGAGGGAGTGAGAATGATGGAATTAACTGCCTAGAATCATCATGGCCAATTGGATTGGGGATATTGTTTAATGGCTAACTTTTGTTTGTCATCGTCCCCCCCACAATCTTCCCATCTCCTTCCTAATTACTGCTAAGACCATAGAAGAACTGCGCCCCTCGTGGGAAGATTGTAGAAAACAGCAGACTTTAAGACTCTAAGACTATATGGAAGACCTATAGAGGACATCATACCTGGATTGATTGATTGACTGATGATTGATAGCGACCAAGATGTGATTTTATATTCTTTATATTACCGTAACTTATTATGAATTTATATATTTTATATATTTGTAACATATTTTATTAGTGCATTAATCTATTGCTAATTTAATCTATTTTTAATTAATTGGGGGGTTTCTTAACTGATGGATAACTGGGGTGGGTGCAATAATGTGTCTGGGATGAATGATTGGTATGAGTGGGATGGTTGGGGTGGGTGGGGTTATGCCAGGGATGAGATGAATGGAAATAGTATGAATGATATATTTGGCCCACCTGACTCTGGAGAGGCAGGAGGGGAGGGGGCACCGATTTCTGGGGTGGCAGAGGGTCGGAATATCCCAGTGTTGCTGGGGAGAGGCAGATATGGCGGGAGCCATGGAGTTATCCGCTCCAAGGGAACGAGGGATCGCTGTCTAATAACGATTCCTTGTTCTGGCTCCGTGAGCTCAACCCTGGGCACTGGTGATGATTGTAATTCTGGCCTTGGGCTCAGGTTGCTGCTATTCAATGCCAGGTCGGTGGTAAATAAAGCTCTCCTCATCCGGGATTTAATCCTGGATGAAGAAGCCGATCTGGTATGTGTAACTGAAACCTGGCTGGGCCCAGAGGGAGGAGTTCCTCTCTCTGAAATTTGCCCAGCCGGGTTTCAGATATGGCATCAACCTCGACCCCAGGGAAGGGGGGGAGGAGTGGCTATTATAGCCAGGGAGAGCCTTTGCCTGCGTAGACTCGTTGCTCCGGAGATTGCGGGTTGCGAGTCCCTCCTGGTGAAGTTGGACTTAGGTGTTCAGGTGGGCTTGCTTCTCACATACCCGCTTCCCACCTACTCGAGGAGGTAGCCGGGCTGGCAGTGGGGTTCCCTAGACTTATTGTCTTGGGGGACCTCAACCTGCGTCGCTCGGTGAATCCTCTGGACTGGCACAGGAGTTCATGGCCACCATGGCCGCCATGGACCTGACCCAAGTAGTACAGGGTCCGACTCATGAGGGGGGGGGCACGCACCCGACATGGTATTCCTCTCTGAGCAACTGAGCAATGGTCTGAGACTAAGGGGCTTAGAAGTATTGTCTTTGTCATGGTCAGACCATTTTGTACTGCGGCTTGATTTCCTGTCTCCAATCCTCCCCTGCAGGGAGGCAGAACCGATTAAGTTGTTCCGCCCCAGGCTTTCAGAAGGCTTTCAGAAGGCACTTGGGGTTCTTCCAGATGCACACGTCCACAGCTCGGCAGAGTCTCTGGCTGAGGCCTGGAACAAGGCTGCAGCGGAGGCCCTTGACAGAATTATGCCGCTGCGACCTCTCCGCGGCACAAGACCCCGTAGAGCTCCATGGTTCAACGAGGAGCTCCAGGATTTGAAATGCCAGTAAAGATGTCTAGAGAAGCGATGGAGGAAGAATAAGTCTGAATCTGATCGGACACTTGTAAGAGCTCATATTAAGACTTACAAAGTGGCGCTCAAGGCGTTAAGATGCGCGTATCATGCCGCCTTGATTGCATCAGCAGAATCCTGCCCAGCCGCTCTATTTAGGGTAACCGGCTCCCTTCTTAACCAGGGGGAAGTTGGGGAGCCCTTGCAGAGTAGTGCTGAGGATTTTAACACGTTTTTCGCTGGTAAAATCGCTCGGAACCGAGCAGACCTCGACTCCAATTGTAAAACAGAATCGACTGACAACGAGTCAGTCAAGGTGACTGGGGCTAAACGTCTTTGCCCATCTGTCTGAGAGGAATTTGACATGGTAACACCTGATGAAGTGGACAAGGCCATTGGAGCTGTGAGTTCTGCCACCTGTCTACTGGATCCATATCCCTCTTGGTTGCTCTCGGCCAGTCGAGAGGTTACACGAAGCTGGGTCCAGGAGATTGTCAACGCTTCCTTGGGGAGGGGGTTCTTTCTGGTTCCTTATAAGGAGGCACTTGTGCACCCCCTCCTCAGGAAGCCTTCCCTGGACCCAGCCATGTTTAATAACTACAGTCCAGTCTCCAACCTTCCCTTTATGGGGAAGGTTGTTGAGAAGGTGGTGGCGCTCCAACTCCAGCGGTCCTTGGAAGAAGCCGATTATCTAGGTCCTCAACAGTCTGGATTCAGGCCCGGCTACAGCACAGAAACTGCTTTGGTTGCGCTGATGGGTGATCTCTGGCGGGCCTGGGACAGGGGCTTCTCCTCTGTCCTGGTGCTTCTTGACCTCTCAGCGGCTTTCAGTAACATCAACCTTGGTATCCTTCTGCGCCGGCTGGAGGGGTTGGGAGTGGGAGGCAATGTTCTTCAGTGATTCTCCTCCTACCTCTCCGGTCGGTCACAATTGATGTTAGTGGGGGGTCAGAGGTCGACCTCTAAGTCTCTCCCTTGTGGGGTGCCTCAGGGGTCGGTCCTCTCCCCCCTGCTATTTAATATCTACATGAAACCCCTGGGTGAGATCATTCAAGGGCATGGGGTGAGGTATCATCAATATGCCGATGATACCCAGTTATACATCTCCACCCCATGTCCAGTCAATGAAGCAGTGGAAGTGATGTGCCGGTGCCTGGAGGCTGTTGGGGCCTGGATGGGTGTCAACAAACTCAAACTCAACCCAGACAAGACGGAGTGGCTGTGGGTCTTGCCTCCCAAGGACAATTCCATCTGTCCATCCATTACACTGGGGGGAGAATCACTGACCCCCTCAGAGAGGGTTCGCAACTTGGGCGTCCTCCTCGATCCACAGCTCACATTAGAGAAACATCTTTCAGCTGTGGCGAGGGGGGCGTTCGCCCAGGTTTGCCTAGTCCACCAGTTGCGACCCGATTTGGACCGGGAGTCACTGCTCACAGTCACTTGTGCCCTCATCACCTCGAGGCTCGACTACTGTAACGCTCTCTACATGGGGCTACCTTTGAAAAGTGTTCGGAAACTCAGATCGTGCAGAATGCAGCTGCGAGAGCAATCATGGGCTTCCCCAAATATGCCCATGTTACACCAACACTCCGCAGTCTGCATTGGTTGCCGATCAGTTTTCGGTCACAATTCAAAGTGCTGGTTATGACTTATAAAGTCCTTCATGGCATCGGACCAGAATATCTCCAGGACCGCCTTCTGCTGCACGAATCCCAGCGACCAGTTAGGTCCCACAGAGTGGGTCTTCTCCGGGTCCCGTCAACTAAATAATGCTGCTTGGCGGGACCCAGGGGAAGAGCCTTCTCTGTGGCGGCCCTGGCCCTCTGGAACCAACTCCCCCCAAAGATTATAATTGCCCCCACCCTCCTTGCCTTTCGTAAGCTACTTAAAACCCACCTCTGCCGTGAGGCATGGGGGAATTGAGATACTCTTTCCCGCTAGGCCTTTACAATTTTATGCATGGTATGTCTGTATGTATGTTTTGTTTTTATATTAATGGGTTTTTAATCATTTTTAGTATTGGATTATTATTGTACACTGTCTTATTGTTGTTGTTAGCCGCCACGAGTCTCTGGAGAGGGGCGGCATACAAATCCAATCAATCAATCAATCAAATAAATAAATAAATAAATAAATAGATTAATCTCAGCATTTTCATAATTCCTGATTACTTTCAAATGCTGAGACTGAAGACGCTTAAACGTTTTGTTTTCCGTAGCAAAGGTCTCCAATTTATTCTGCAGAACAGCCACTTTGTTTTTCAGTTCTTTAATTTCATGGTCCCTTGCTGACAATACACGGCACACCATGGTATTTTTCACCTGAGCATTGATGGTATCGTCAGTAGTAAATGTGGTCTTCCGCTGAGGTTTCTTTTTAGGCAATGTTTTACCTCCTGCATGGAAAGAAATATCAAGATAGCATATTAGATTGAGCAAAAGCACTTAATTTTACCTAAGTCTGAGAGTCAAATGCTCAAATATGTATTCAGTGCATAGATTCACTTCCTTTTATGTAGGGCAAAATTGAATGGAAGGAAAAGATAAAATAGCAGATATTATGGAGAAGGTTTCATAATTCCATCATCTCCAGTTTCTTCCTCACTTCCATAAATTATCTTTTTCTATTGAGCATAATACTCCTTGATCTGTGGCTAGGAAAGAGGATAAGCTCATTTTCCCTGATCTAATCAAATATCAAAGAACTAAACCCACAATTTTGGAGCATTTTAGAAATATTATATTTTATGGTATATACCAATTTTATGAGGGAAGCAAAAAAAAAGTATGTAAATATATGCATGCCTACATTAGTGTTGGTTCCACCAAGTTCCAGTTTCCGATTCATGTAGAAACACCCAGCTCACTGAGAAAAATATAATTTAAGGGTTTGGTAATAGAGCTAGAAGTGCCAGCCTCCTACTACCACAAAAAGATGGCATCTACCCCAGAACCTCCCTAAACCTCTCCACTGGGCATGCAAGTAGATCAGAAGTAGCTTTGTTTAGATAATTAAATTTCCTTTTTCTTTTTATGATTGGCCTTGTCTTGGCATGTTGGCTGAACTAGCCATTACTTTTTCAACAAGCTGTAATTAAACCATGGATCAGCATAAAAAATTATCAGGATCCATACATTGTCCTATTTTTTAACTAGTTCATATTAAACCATTTTCTAAAATATTCCAGGGATTTCCTACTAATACAATAAAAAAATTATAAATTGCATTCTTTAACGTCCAGGGTTCTGAAAGAAACCTTTGAGTAACTAAGTAATGTTTATAACATAGTTATAAATGGTCTGCAAAAAAGAAAAAAACCCAAAAATCTTATTGTAAATTGCATGTTGTTTTGTTGTTAGTTGCTAAGTCGTGTCCACCCATTGTGACCCCAAGGACAATGTTCCTCCAGGTCTTCCTGTCCTCTACCATCCCCCAGAGTCCATTAAACTCACACCTATTGCTGCAATGACTCCATCCAGCCACTTCCTTCTCTGTTCTTCCCTTCTTCTGTTGCCCTCAATCTTTCCCAGCACTAGGATCTTCTCCAGTGAGTTCTTCCTTCCCATTAGATGGCCAAAGGATTTGAGTTTCATCTAAGCTGCTTATAATAATAATAATAATAATAATAATAATAATAATAATAATAATAACAACAATAACAACAACAATAACAACAACAACAACAACAACAACAATGATAAAGGTGGTGGTGGTTGTGGTGGTGGTGGTGAAGATGAAGAAGATGATGATGATATGCTTAGGAAGTGTTTGACTTGTAATATTGTGATACGAAATTCAGCATATAAATCACATTTGCTGTGCATTACTATTTTTTCTGAATAAAGTAACAACAACAACAACAACAACAGAGTTGGAAGGGACCTTGGAGGTCTTCTAGTCAAATCCCCTGCTTAGGCAGGAAACCCTACACTACTTCAGACAGGTGATTACGCCCAGCTGATGCCTCCCAGCAGCCACCAAAAACCAGGAAATCGCCTCCACCAATCTGGGATTTCCTCCGGTGCTCCCCAAAGCCAACGCTACCAGCCTGAGCCCCTTTCACCCAGGTGATTCCCCCCACCCCACCCTCACGGAGCTTTCAAAAACCTTCGTGAGACAGACACCCTTCTGATTTCCTCCGTTAGCTTGGTATCTCCCCCCTCGTTAAGCTGCCTGCTTGAGCCCCTGCCGCCCAGCTGTTTCCTCTCCCCTCACCTTTACAGAGCCATCAGATAATCTTCAGGAGGATTCCACCTCTAAACTCCAGAAGCCTAGAGATCTCTCCTCAAAGCTTTGATTCCTGAAGACCCATCCTGCAAATCTAGCTTCTGATGAAAGTTAAATCCACCATAGCTTCTGATGAAAGTTAAATCCACCATTAAAGAAACTTTAACCTTGTGGCTTCAAACAAAGTCACTCTTCTAACAAAGAGACCACATGATCCCATAGGTGAAAGAGACCAAATAATTTAAATAAATAAATCAAGTGGCTGCGAGGGGCACTGGAGCTCAGCAGAATCATCTCAGTCTCCAGAGACTACCATAAACTCCAATAGCCCAGCCTAATCATCCCTAATTGCTCCTAGCTTCAGAAACACAATAGACCCATCAGCAAGCCCCAAAATACTTATCCTCACTGACTTTAACAAAGAAATGTTTACTGCCTACTATCTAACAGCATTCTACTTCAACCCTATCTACTGGCAAATACTATTTTATTAACAAGAATGCCAAACAGAAAATCAAAAAACGCCACAAGCCCCCCCCCCCCAAAATGGATGATGATTTCACCAACACTGATGATTTATGCTACAAATGCATCAAATCCACCATACAAAAAGAAGAATGCACTAAATGCCATAATTACATCCACAATACCTGCCTGGAAATTAGCAAAAATGTCACCAACTTCCTACAAAAAACTTCCTCATGTTTACCTAAAATGAATGACCTAATCACCATGTCAATAAAATTTCCAAACCTGGAAACAACCATAGCCTCACCAAAAGTCCTCATAGATTCCATCGAATCACGCATTGAAGAAGGATTGCAAGCCCACATTGAAGAAAGCTTGCAAGCATGCTTCACATCTTTGGATAATAAAGTCACAGCACAATCAAAAGGAAACCCAATTCATCTAAATCATACTCCAACTCAACAACAACAATCACCACCTCAACAATATGTCCATCAACTGCCACGTCCACCATATGTTCAGTCACAACATCCACTACC
Source organism: Erythrolamprus reginae (assembly GCF_031021105.1). Classification (NCBI taxonomy): domain Eukaryota; kingdom Metazoa; phylum Chordata; class Lepidosauria; order Squamata; family Dipsadidae; genus Erythrolamprus; species Erythrolamprus reginae. Next base: position 194,561 of record NW_027248454.1, on the reverse strand, counting down.
TCAACTATCATCAAACCATCCTAATGACATTTCCCTACTCATCAGAGACACCCTGGAACGTGAACAAAAACGGAATAATGCCGTTGTATTTGGGCTCGAAATCACTAACGAACATGATACAAACCAAATTTGAAAAATCATCGCATGCAATTTTCCAGATGATGGCCTGGAATACAAATATAGAGATGGTTCAGTAGCCCCCAAATTCTGCAGAGTGGTTCTCACAAATGAACTTAGCAACCGTGCCAGTTGCATCAAAACCAAGTTACGCAATCCACCAATCAACCCCCAAACCATCATCAACCAAAACTACCCCAACCTCTAATCTACCCTCAACCAAGATCAACCCCTCATTAACAACTACCTTCAAATCACCATCGCCCACAACCATCCTAACTTCCAATCCATCACTACTCAAAACCAACTCTCAATAAACCAAGATTAGGTATGCACACCCCTTACTTCGTCAGCAACATCCACTGCTAATCTAAAATGTAAAGTGATGAACTCAAGAAGCATCGTTAATAAAATACCTGAACTCCTTCTCTTACTACAAACTGCTAAATTCGACATCATATTTATCTGTGAAACATGGTTAAATGAATCCCTCCCAGACTCCGTTATCACAGTAAGTGACTATCAAATTTACTGTTCTGACTGCGAATCCCGCAGAGGAAGTGGTGTTGCAATCTTCTACAAGAAATCACTCAACCTTAAAAAAGTGCAAGTTAAGCAAGAACTTTATCTTCCTGAAATCATCATCTGTGAACTGACCTTAGATACCACACTTCGCTTCTTTCTATGTTATAGAGCTCCAGATTATGATATCACACACGCGAACAAACTAACCTCACTACTAATGTGGGCAAGCTCCCACCCTCATCCTCTTATATTTCTTGGAGACTTAAACCTTCCACATATAAACTGGACCCTAAACGAATGTTTCACTGAACCCATACATTTAACCCTTTACAGTGCCATTACTGGCCTAGGACTAGATCAACTAGTAACTAACAAAACTAGACTTAACAATTGTCTTGACCTTATCTTCTTCAACAATCTACACTCAATTTACGGACTACAAATAAAAGAACCCTTTTCTAATAGTGGCCATAGCATGATTGACTTTTACCTAAACATACACCCTCACAAACACCATCTTAACGAAGGGACAACCAACTATAACTTCCAAAAGGCCAATTACGACCTCATCGAAGCCTACCTCTCACCTCCCGACTGGCACATAATTTTCTCTGATTGCATCACTACTGAAGACTACTACAATATGTTTTTCCTTGAAATCCAAAGAGTCATCAAATTATACGTACCACTAATATTCACCAAAACTAAGTAAAACAAATTACCCATAAAAATAAGAAAGCTCCAAACCCAAAAAAAAAAAATTATTTGGCGCAAAAATAAAGCAGGCCATGTTTCAAACTTTAAAATCCGCTATAAAACTTTGTGTCACCAAATAAAGACTGAATGTACCAATTATCACATCATCCAAGAAGAAAGCCTTCTATGGACAAAGTCTACTTGTGCCTTCTACAACTTTGTTAACAATAAACTCAAAGACTCAAGACCCATCCCACCCCTTAAAGGACCAAACAACATAGACCATAATGATGAATCAGTCAATGCCAACCTCTTCAACACCTTCTTCAGCTCAGTCTTTGTTAACAACAATGGCTCATGCCCAACATTTCCTAACCTTAATTATCTTACACAAATTTATTTTACAGAAGATAATGTTAGAAAGGCATTACGCAACCTAAAACCATCTTTATCTATTGGACAGATGGACTATGTGCATACTTCCTAAAAAAGCTCTCCTCTACCTTGGCTGAACCGCTGAGCATAATTTTTAATAAATCTTTCAGTACTAGCTCCCTACCCACACTATGGTCACTTGCCACAGTCATCCCTATCTTCAAAAAAGGAGATCCAAGCAACATTGAAAATTACAGACCTATCTCTTTGTGTTGTGTCAACTGCAAAGTTATGGAATCAATCATAAACCAATTCATTACATTCCACCTTGAAGTTAATAACCTACTTTCCAATAAACAATTTGGTTTCAGAAAAAAAATATCCTGTAATCTACAACTCTTATACTATAAAAACTTTTGGACCACTCAACTTGACCAAGGTAATCCAATTGATGCAATCTATATTGACCTTTGCAAAGATTTTGACTCAGTTGTCAATAACAAACTTCTTCTGAAACTCAAATCCTATGGCATCTCTGGACTACTACACAATTGGTTAACAGCATTCTTATCTAACAGACAACAAGTGGTCAAAATAGGAAGTGCCACTTCTCTTCCTGCTCCTGTTAACAGTGGTTTCCCTCAAGGTAGTGTTTTAGGATCCATACTATTCATACTATACATAAACGATCTTTGCGATTGCATCACTAGCGATTGCGTTCTCTTTGCAGATGATGTCAAACTATTTAATACCACCGACAATGCTGCTACCCTTCAAAAAGACCTTGACCACGTAGCAGAATTAAATTTTATTAATTTTCAGAAAATGGACAAAACTGACAAACATACATTTAACATAAAAGTGGGGTTGCAATTTACCCTCTTATTCTAGAACATAAATTTCAATACAGAAAAAAGAATACATTATTAATACTTTAAATCTACTTATTACTTTAAATGAAAAGAAGAAATTTGTTTAACCTTATATAGTAAATCTTCATATATAAACTACATCCAACACAAAGTTTAAAACATATTCATACTTCTACTATTCTCCTATTCTTTTTACTTTAACTTCTTCTTCTTATTTATCCATATATACACTTTGTTCCAAATCTCATAAAAGTCTGTTTCTTCTTGATCTTTTAACTATCATGTCATCATATCCATTTCAGTGCAGTCTAATATTTTCTTAATAACCTCCTCTTCTTTGGGAATATTTTCCCCTTTCCAATTTTGCGCATATACTATCCTGGCTGCTGTCAAAATATTAATAACTAAATGTAGAATTTCTTTCTTATATTTCTGATTAGTTATACAGTGATCCCCCGATTATCGCGAGGGTTCCGTTCCAGGACCCCTCGCGATGATCGGTTTTTCGCGAAGTAGCGCTGCGGAAGTAAAAGCACCATCTGCGCTTGCGCAGATGGTGTTTTTACTATCGCCGCAGCAGCGAGGAGCCGAAGATTGGGGTTTCCCCGCCGGCCACGCAAACTCCTCGCTGCTGCCGCGCCCGCCGCTTGTCCGCCGCCTCCGCCCTTCGCCCGCCGTTTGCTCGCGCTGCTTCCCAGCTGGGAAGCGGCACTGGCCCCCACGCTGTCCGCCACCTCCGCCCTTCGCCCGCCGTTCTCTCGCGCCGCTTCCCAGCTGGAAGCGGCGCTGGGGTCTTACCGGCCCCCATGCTGTCCGCCGCCTCCGCCCTTCGCCCGCCATTCGCTCGCGCAGCTTCCCAGCTGGGAAGCGGCGCTGGAGTCTTACCGGCCCCCACGCTGACCCAGGGAAGCCGCCCAGCAGCTGATCTGCCCGGCGGGGAACACCATCTACACATGCGTGGCCATAGAAAAAAAGGGCGCGCATGCGTAGATGGTGTTTTTACTTCCGGGTGGAAAAATCGCGATATAGCCTTTCGCAATGATCGGGATCGCGATACCCGGGGGATCACTGTACCCAGTAAATAGATTTCTGGGGGGTTTTCTATCTCTTGTGTTACTATTTCTTTTATTATTCTTTCTATCATTTTCCAATAAAGCTTAACTTTACTACACATCCACCATTGATGATAATAGGAACCTATTTCTTTCTTACATTTCCAACATAGTGGAGAAGCCTTAGGAAACATTTTCGCTATCCTATTCTGTGGGAGGTGCCACCTATAGAACATCTTAATTTGGTTTTCTTTTAACGAGACCGATTTTGTCATTTTCCAATTTGTGATCCAAATGTTTTCCCATGTATCTATATCAACTTCTCTGCCTATCTTTTTACACCAACTTATCATGTTATCCTTTAAGGTTAAGTCTATATTTTTGTGGCCAATTATATATTTAGATGCTTTCCCTATTATTTTAGTCTGATTAGTAATTAATAGGTTACCTTTTTTTTTTTGCTTTTATTAAAGACATATATCGTACTGTCTCTTTGAAATCTCGACTGAATCTGAATATATTGCCACCAATCAATTATAATCCCTTCTTCTTGTAATTTAGTTCTTGATTTTAATTTCATTTGGTCGTCTAATAATTCTTTGTATCTTATTATTTTCATTTCCTGTATCAAGTTGGTGTGTGTTATTGCTTCTAAGGGAAAAATCCAATCAGGAATAGTTAAAAAATTATTCTTTTTTATGTCTTTCCAAACTTCCAACAAATACTTTCTTATTGTATGTCTCTTAAAATATGTATGTATTTTATCCTTATCATACCATATGAAAGCTGGTTTAAAACCTGGCAACTTCAAATCTCCACCACTAAATGCTCTGTCTTACACATTGGTAAAAAGAATAAGAATACTAAGTATAAACTTGGAGGAATTGAACTTATTGATAATCCTCAATCTGTCAAAGACCTTGGAGTACTCATATCCAATGACCTAAGTCCAAGAGCCCATTGCAACAGCATTGCCAAAAAGGCTTGAAGAGTTGTTAACCTAATCCTTCACAGCTTCTTCTCTGGTAATTTTGAACTGTTAACAAGAGCTTAGAAAACATTTATCAGACCAATCCTAGAATACAGCTCATCTGTATGGAAGCCCCATTGCATATCTGACATCAACAAAATTGAGAGAGTCCAGAAATATTTCACAAGAAGAGTCCTTCCCTCCTCTTCTCACAACAAAATACCTTACTCCGCAAGACTTTAAATTCTTGGTTTAGACAACTTACAACTCTGTTGTCTCCGTTCTAACTTAATTATAGTTCATAAAATCATATACCAAAATGTCCTACCTGTTAACAACTACTTCACCTTGAACCGCAACAACACACGAGCACGAAATCGATTTAAACTAAATGTCAACTGCTCCAAACTTGACTGCAAAAAGTACAACTTCAGCAACAGAGTAATCAATGCCTGTAATGCACAACCTGATTCTGTGGTTTCTACTCCTAACCCCAAAACCTTTAACCTTAACACTATCTACAATTGACCTCTCCCCCTTTCTAAGAGGTCTCTAAGGGGTGTGCATAAGCGCAACACTATGCCAACCGTCCTTGTCCTATTGTCTTCTTTTTTTCTTTTTATCATTACTGATCTAATGTTTTATTTGTAGAAATTACCACCCTATAATTGTTTGACAAAATAAATAAATAAAATAAATAAAATCTGCTTAAAATCTTGCAATGTTGGGGCATTCACAACTTCTGGAGGCAAGCTGTTCCACTGATTAAGTGTTCTGACTGTCAGGAAATTTCTCCTTAGTTCTAAGTTACTTGTCTCCTTGTTTAGTTTCCACCCATTGCGAAGGCAGGGGGTGTGGGGGTGCTTTCTGAGCAATAGTTGGGGAGATTTTGCCCTGCAACTAGGGTATATTTATTAATAAGCATTTCTAGATTGGCCTGTAAACTTATTACTATCCAACCAATGGATAACCCGAACAATGGTGAGTGCGGGGGAGGGGGAGTGCAGGGGTCTAAAAACCAGTTGCATGCTTTGTTCTGAGTCCAATTGATGTCCACATATATTTGAAAATATATAGTAAACCTTTGCTAATTTTTGATACTGGATTACCTACTGGCCATTGAAACAGCTGAAAGTGGCTGGATTCATAAAACGACCAAGCCTCAGGTAATCAAATTCAATGTAGGCCACTTAATAAATTGTGGGGATTTGAGCAACAAAACACAATACGCAAATGAGGAAAATATTTCTGTGTAAATGCAGATTCTTCCTATTGGGGGATATATAGTAGACAACAGAGACTTTTTTTATCCTAACTCAGGAATTGCATCACAGTGTGGGGAGAAAGTATGAAACATAATTAGCATAACCATAAATTAACCCAGAAGCAGAGTAAAGATGCTGAGACAGTGTATGGGTTAAATATAGGGTCACTTTATTAAATTAGCATAAATTTAAATAACGTAACTTTAAATACGTAAATTTAAATATTTAAATTCAACTATAAACAGAGGACCTGCAGAGGCCAAAAACTAATGGGGCGGAAATTCCTGCCAGAACCTTCCAGGATAACATTTGGCAAAAATCCTTGCTGAACCACGTGAAGGTAGCCACCTTCACCTGGATCCAAGCCACGCCCTTTGGCGTGTGGGAGGAGCTCACCCGCCAATCCCCGAGGGAAATTGGATCCGGTGAGTCCCATGGGCATCCTCTCTCCAATCCCCGAAGTTGTAATAACGTATAGTTCATGGAGAGAGGCGGTCCATCATCCTTTTAAAAGATGCCCAAAGGAGCATGCGCAGTTGCTCCTACTGGCAATTTCCGCCCCTACCCTGCCAACCCCAGTGACCAGAGGGAAGCCTAATTGCAATATTAATATAGCGCCGTACCCCCTAACCATTCCATCCGTACCGTCAGTGTGGAATAGGCGAAAAAACGGCTGAATCTAAAGGGGAAGCTGCAAAAAATTCCTATTCGGCCCCGAAACAACCTCCTTCGGACACACTGTTGATAGCGGAGGGCGGGCAAGTGTTCGCTTCGGGACTCTGGCAGAGCAAGGAGGTCCAGCTCGGACCACCCTTAAATAGGGCGATCCAGGACCTCCCCCCTGGCCCTGCATGCAGCACACTTGGCGCGCTGCCAAAAGCCGAACTTCCAGTTTCGCCAGAAACCGGAAGTTCAGAGCTCTGCAGAGCTCAAGTTAGCGTCCCCCGGATACAGGGGCAATTTCGGCTGGCGGTTTAAGCCGCCAACCAGATATAAGTGTGAATCAATTAAATAATAAGTTTATAGTATGGGGATCAATATAGCAGGAAAAGATACTTTAGGATGTTGTTGCAGGATTAGGATTTATTTATTTATTATTTATTACTTAGATTTATTACTTAGATTTGTATGCCGCCCCTCTCCGAAGACTCGGAGAGGATGGTTAAAGCAGAAGGAAATAGCAAAAACATAGAAGTAAAATCCCTCAGATTAAACCTTTTGCTCCATCCAATGGTACCAAATTAGTCATTTAGAGTGTAAATAGACAATTTGAGACAAATTTTTGAAATTGAGACTAGATATGGAAGTACAAATGCCTGGGTAAAATGGATAAAATACACTGTACAGAATTGAAAAAAAAGAAATTGTTATGCTTGTGATCACGCGAAATCATTAGCCCCCAGGTAGCATGAAATGCATATTGGCTCTTTTTCAACATAAAACAGCCTCAGGAAATGAAAGTTATAAATCCCTTTCTCTCCTTTGTCCACCAGTAAAAGTCTAGATACTAAGAAACCACCTATGTTCTTTGCAACCTATGGTAAACGCACTGCATGTCTGAAAAGGTAAGGTGTGGATTCTGACCAAATGATAAAAGAACTGGAAGCATATGTAGAAACAGTAGATGTAACCACAGCAACCAAAAAAGAAATTATGGTATTCCAAAATGGCCATTCGTAGAACTGTTTTATGGTGTTATTGTGGGGGTTATATACTCCAATTTGGGGGAAGAAGACATGTTCTTCTCCCAAATTGGATAAGTACTTGTGCAATTGTCCAACTGGCTTTCCCTTTTACGTTGGCATTTGAAAACCATATGGTAATAAAAGAACATCATAGAATGAAAAGAAATGTATTAGGAATGTCTGTCAATGATAAAGTCTATTTGGATGCTATTGAGATTCCCAAAGGGCTTCCTGATGAATATGAGGTCAGAAATCCGATAGCTTGATTATCAGATAGTTTGAATCACTGCTCTGGTGAGTGACTGTAAAGAAAAATGTAGATTGAATCATTTATATATTATTTATTTATTTATTGGATTTCTATGCCTATCTCTTCTATGCCTATTTCTGTTGCTTATATCTATTATAATAAACAGAGATTCATTAATTACGCTAGACATGCTGTCAACTGTAGAGTGATGCCACCAGTAGAATGACTTGGGAAAAATACAATGGCACTAGATATGATATTGGGAGAAAAAGGAGGAATGTGTATAAAGTTAGAAGGTAGGTACTGTACTTTTATTTCAAATAACACAGCATCGGATGGAACAATCGATAGGGTCTTACAAGGTCCCACTACATTAACAGAGTAATTGGCTGATAATTTTGGAACAGATAACCTCCCTTACTGGATGGCTCAATTCCTGGTTTGGAAAATGGAAGGGGGTTGGTTCTATCATTACTGACTTCAGTAATAGCAGTTTTTTTTAAAAAATATTCTGACACCTTTCGTTTGCTGTATAATACCTGCATCTGAGGATTAACTCAAAGATTTATAGTAACAACCATAACTTAAGAGAATATCCCCAGGAAAACCTCCTCTCTATAGGGAAACAGATTTAATGTATATGAGAGGGGGAAATGACCAAAGTAGTGAAAAGTGATCACAAAAATGTGAATAAAGTTATGACATTTATTAGGGTTTAGAAGGCAATAAAAAGGAACAAAGTGGGAAATTTGGAAATATGAAATATTGCCTCTAAAATAAAGTTTAATTATAACAGAGAGTTAAGGAACATTGAAAAAATAATATTGTTATTACAGTTAACAATATGGTTTAGGAAAATCAAGAAGGGGGAGTTTTCTGAACAGTAGTTAGGATGACTTTGCCCTGTAACTAGCGTATTTGTGTTAATAAGCACTTCAGACAGGTTGAAAGCTTGTTAGTATCCAGCCAATGGGAAACCAAAACAGTATTGCAGGTGGGGGTGGTATAAAAGCGTATTGCATGCTCTGGATCCAACCATGTGCACCTGTATTTGCAAATAAGTAATTAACTTTTAATTAATAAACTTATAAAGTAATAAAGTAATTTTTGGATCCGGATTGCCTACATTGCTTTATTGCTTATCTACCTTACCTTACACAGGGTTCTGAAGCCGTTCCCTGCCCCCATCACATGACTCTGGCAAATTGCAGTGGTATTTGGGCCGGGTTCTTGAAAAAATATGCATAACAATGCATTGACTTGGTTAATAGCACAATGTTTGTTTAATGATCGCAGGATTTGTTTTAAAAATAAAATGTTCACTTAAGACTCATCACCAGAAAAAAATTTGTAAAATCAGGGTGGTCACATAAATGCCTTGATTTACAACCATAATAACTTATGGTGGAAATTCCGAGCTCCTTTACAGTCATAATTTGAGCACTGTGTATATTGGATAGCAGCAGAGCCAGTGAAGGGCTACCAAAATTTTTACTACCACACTGTGGGCGTGGCTTATGCAGGATGCCCTGCATTTCCTTTCAACATATTTCAGTGCAAATTGGGTGCTCTGGGATGGAGGTCCAGTTTCGCTACCCCACTGTTGCCCTCCATCTGCGCAGAGTGATAGGAAGGTGTTAGATAATCCCTTCATAGGCAATGGCAGGGGGATTATTTCATACTTCATGGGACAAGGCAATGATAAACCACTCCTGTATTCCACTCAAAAACACAGAGGTACACAAAAGGGTGAGATTACAATGATCCCTCGATTATCGCGAGGGTTCCGTTCCAAGACCCCTCGCGATAATCGATTTTTCGCGATGTAGGGTTGCGGAAGTAAAAACACCATCTGCGCATGCGCAATTTTTTTTTTCCATGGCCACGCATGTGCAGATGGTGGAGGTGGGGAGCGACGAAAGTGCGGAAGCCGACAGATTGCTTTGAATGTCGGCTGCCCCCGCCCCCCCAGCACCCGCTCGCCCGCCGTTCGCCGCTCGCCCGCCCCTCGCCCGCCCCTCGCCCGGCCACCCGCCGTTCGTTCGCTGCCGCTTCCCAGCTGACTCCTGAAGCTAAACGCGGAAGTTCGCCTTTGGCGTTTGGCTTCAGGACTCAGCTGGGAAGCGGCGCGGCTGTTTTAAAAGGTCGCAGCCGGCCTGAGGGGCTTCCCAGCACCCCCCTGAACCCGGGTTGCGGGTTCGGGGGGGTGCTGGGAAGCCCCCCAGGCCGTCTGCGACCTTTTAAAACAGCCGCACCGTTTCCCAGGTGACTCCTGAAGCCAAACGCGGAAGTTCGCCTTTGGCGTTTGGCTTCAGGACTCAGCTGGGAAGCGGAACAGCTGTTTTAAAAGGTCGCAGCCGGCCTGGGGGGCTTCCCAGCACCCTCCCGAACCCGGGTTGGGGGTTCGGGGGGGTGCTGGGAAGCCCCCCAGGCCGGCTGCGACCTTTTAAAACAGCCGCGCCGCTTCCCAGCTGACTCCCGAAGCCAAATGCGGAAGTATTTTTTTTTTTAATTAATATTTTTTTTAAAATCGCGATATAGCGTTTCGCGAAGATCGAGATCGCGAAACTCGAGGGACCACTGTACACTGTCAATGTAATTACACTGACAGTGAGATACACTGTCATTATTTCAACCTATATGTTGAATGTATTTGAGGAAGGTGAGATAAATTGCTCGATTTTGCTCCCCTACTCACCAAAGTTTTCATTCCCAATATCAACATTCTCCCACACCTTTTTAGCAGTATTATTCCATCACTGCAAGCATGAACCCAGGCAGTAATATTCCCAGTAGATTCTGCCAAATTAAACTCTTTGTTTACTAAGTAAATTTATGCTTAGATCCCAGGGAAAAAATGAGTGGAGAAGAGGGGGAAAGGGAGAGAGGGAAACAGGCAAGGAGTCTCCATGCTGCTCAAGTCAATTTAATCAAACAAAGCCGGATTTTCAGCCCAAGGGACATATACCAGTTAACTTACATCTCCACTTCAATTCCAAGGCCGACCCTTGCCCTAGTTTCAAAAATGTATCTGATACCGGTGGTAAAGCATTTTTTTACACTCGTTGTGGGGTAAGGAAGGTGTTTGCTCACCTCAGCCTGATACAGGATTACCAGCAGCTGCCTGTTCATGAGGAGGCTGCAAAGCCACAGACAATTACCATACACAGGGGGCCTTTTTGTTGCAAAAGGCTTAAGTTCAATGTAAGCACTGTCCCCGGGATCTTTCAGGGTCTAATGGGATGGCTCCTCAGGGGGGTGGAAGGGGCCCTTCCCTATTTGGATGAAGTTATCATAGCGGCAGCAAATGAGGAGGAGCTACTGGGAAAGTTGAGAGTGGTCCTTAGGAAATTTGAGGAAGTGGGCGCATGGGTCAAGGCTTCCAAATGCGTATTCTCAGCCTCTTCAGTTGAATTCTTAGCATTTACTGTGAATGCTAGAGGTATCCAGCCCACCCCCACAAAGACCGCAGCCATTATAGATGCCATAGCCCCTACGTCAAATGCTGAGCTACAGGCTTCCTTGGGGCTTCTCAACTTCTATTTTGTTTTCCTGCTCCATAAGGCGTCTGTTGCAGAGCCACTGCACAGACTTCTAGACTCTGGGGCCCCACAGAAAATCTGGCCTTCTCAGCTGTCAAATAACGTCTGGTATCAAACTTGCTACTTCCACAATATTCTGAGCAGCTTCCCCTAGTTTTGGCGAGTGATGCCTCTGAGTACAAAACGAGTGTGGTATTAAGCCATCAGTTGCCTAATGGCAAGGAAGCACCCAATGCATTTTATTCAAGAACTCTAGCTAACCCAGAAGGGAATTACAGACAGATAGATAAAGAAGCGTTGGCTCTTCTAGCCGGGATATGCCGTTTCCACCATTATTTCTATGGCCGCCAATTTATGTTGACAACTGATCATCAACCGCTATTGGTCGTACAGGCTAAGAACAAGCAGTCACGTCAGGTGATGTCTTTGCACATGATGTGATTGTCAGTTTTCCTAGCCAATTACGAATATGATTTAGCATACTGGCCAGGATGAAACATAGCGCATGCAGATGCATTAAGTAGCTGTCCGCTATCCATAAGCCGCCAAGACCCAGACCCAGTGGCTATAATATTGTCTATCTCTGAATTAAACCTGCCCATAACTGCATCCGATATAGCCATGGTCCCAGCTAGAGACCTTAAATTAATTAGGGTCCTGTCATGGTTCCCTAGAGTGTGGCTACAAGCAGGGCCACCATCAGGAATTTTGGGGCCCCATACAGCCTAAGTGTCTGGCCCCCCCCCGCCATTTTAAAACTACTTTTTTTAAGTTTTTAAGAAGATGTTAGATAATCATCTGAAAATAGCTGTAAATAAAACCCGATGTTCCCAGAATTAACTTTATTCATAAGATTATGATAGCAACAACTTGACCTTAGTTTTACTGGAACTATAGAATAATCATATAATAACCGCTGATGTTACAGGCCGTATAACTATATAAAGAAGGAACTGTGAGGATAACAGTTCAAAAGGGACGGGGGTGGTGTTTGTTATGTTGTGTTGTTTTGTTGTTTGTCTTATAAAATGCAAATACAAAATTTAAACAAACAAATAAGTATATTGTTAAATGATAGATTATGTACTATCTTATTTTTTTAATGTTTACATAATAACTACTTTTTTAAAAAAAAAATCATCTGTCTGAAGTAGTGTAGGATTCCTGTCTAAGCAGGGGGTTAGACTAGAAGACCTCCAAGGTGCCTTCCCACTGTTATTCTATTCTAATTATCCAGGGGGTTGTGTAGTTATCAGTGGTATTAAAATAGGAGCTGTTAAAAAAAACCCAAATACAATTTCATATTGCTTCACATCTCAATATCCTTTTCGATCTAGTTTTTACGCTCATCGGTGAACGCAGGTCTGAACGAGCCCGTGGTATCCAAGTTAATTTCAAAGTACACTGCTCAAAAAAAAGTGAAGGGAACACTTAAACAACACAATATAAACTCCAAGTTGTCAATCAGCGTTGCTTCCTAAGTGGACAGTTTGATTTCACAGAAGTTGGATTTACTTGGAGTTATATTGTGTTGTTTAAGTGTTTCCTTTATTTTTTTGAGCAGTGTAGATAGAGCAGGAGGTCTCCAATCTTGGCCACTTTAAGACTTGCAGACTTCCACTCCTAGAGTTCCTCAGCCAGCGAAGCTGCCTGGGGAACTCTGGGAGTTGAAGTCCGCAAGTCTTAAAGTCGCCAAGGTTGGAGACCCTCTGATAATACAGGGATTCTATCGTTGTATAAGTCAGTGTTTCCCAACCTTTTTTGAGCCGCGGCACATTATTCATATTTTCAAAATCTTGGGGAACATTGAAAGGGGCGGGGGGGGGGGGGGGGCGGGGGGCCAGGCTAAAGAAAAGTTTGGACAAAAAACCTCTCTCTCTTCCTCCCTTTTGCTCTATTTCTCCATTTTTCTCTCTTTTCCTTCCTTGCCTTCTTTATCTCTCTCCATCCCTCTTTCTTTCTTTCTTCCTCTCTTTTTTGCTCTCTTTCTCTCTCCCTCCTTCCCTTCCTTTCTTTCTCTCTCCCTTCCTCTCTCTCTGTCTCCCTTGCTATCTCTTTCTTGCTTTTCTCTCTCTCTCTTTCACTGTCTTGCTATATGTCTCTTTCTTTCTCTTTGCCTCTCTTGCTATCTCTCTTTCTTTCTCTCTCTTTCTCTCTCTCTGTCTCTCTTTCTTTCTCTCTCTCTCTGCCTCCCTTGCTATGTCTCTCTTTCTCTCTCTCTTTCTCTATCTCTCTTTCTTTGCCTCTCTTGCTGTCTTTCTTTCTTGCTCTGTCTCTCTCTCTGCCTCTCTTGCTAAGTCTCTCTTTTTCTCTTGCTATATCTCTCTTTCTCTATCTCTCTTTCTCTGCCTCTCTTGCTGTCTCTCTTTCTTGCTCTGTCTCTCTTTCTCTGCCTCTCTTGCTATGTCTCTCTTTCTCTCTCTCTCTGCCTCTCTTATATGTCTCTCTTTCTTTCTCTCTCTCAGCTGACTGCAAGCGGGAGCCCTGACGGTGGCAGCTGGACGTGCTGCTGGACACTGTATATGCCAGGCCCGCAGCGCCAGCATGTACGACGTCCAGAAGCACATCCAACCGCCACGTCAGGGCTCCCGCTTGCAGTCAGCTGAGAGAGAGAGAGAGAGCACTCGCTCTCGCCGCCTGGAGCTCCCTCTCGCCGCCGCCATCTCCCCGCGACTGCCTGCGGCCGCTACAGCCCCCTCTCCTACCGCCAGTGCCCTCCCACCGGGCCACAAAGGACACTTGCCGCCAGGGCCGCCGATAGACGGGTACTACAGGGAGCCCCGTACCGGGCCCGGTGATTACAGGGGCCCCGCATTAACGCCGTCAATCAGAGCTTCCCTTCGGTAAAAGAAAAATAACCCGGATGAATGGGCGTGAGGGAAACTCGAGGCGCCTTCTCAAAGCAAAAGAAGGGAGGTTTGTTGTCGTGTGGGGCTGGTCTTCAGAACCCGGTTGTAACTTATACCAGCGTTTCCCAACCGGTGCGCTCCTGCTCGATGCCACGGTTTTCGGCGCTCTCCTGCTGGGCCCCAAAGAAGGAAGGCAGGAAGAAGGAGAGCTTCATTCTTCCCGCCTTTTTCCCGCCTTCCTTCTTTGGGGCCCAGCAGGAGAGCGCCGAAAACCGCGGCATCGAGCAGAAGCCGGGGGACAGCTGCGAGCGGGAGCCCCAGGACGGAAGTACCGGCAGCGCCCCGCCCAGCTGGAACTTTCTTGGCGTCGGTGGCAAGCAGGGCCGCCATCAGGAATTTTGGGGCCCCATACAGCCTAAGTGTCTGGGGCCCCCCCGCCATTTTAAAACTACTTTTTAAAAGTTTTTAAGAAGATGTTAGATAATCATCTGAAAATAGCTGTAAATAAAACCCGATGTTCCCAGAATTAACTTTATTCATAAGATTATGATAGCAATAACTTGACCTTAGTTTTACTGGAACTATAGAATAATCATATAATAACCGCTGATGTTACAGGCCGTATAACTATATAAAGAAGGAACTGTGAGGATAACAGTTCAAAAGGGACGGGGGTGGTGTTTGTTATGGTGTGTTGTTTTGTTGCTTGTCTTACAAAATGCAAATACAAAATTTAAACAAACAAATAAGTATATTGTTAAATGATAGATTATGTACTATCTTATTTTTTTAATGTTTACATAATAACTACTTTTTTTAAAAAAATCATCTGTCTGAAGTAGTGTAGGATTCCTGTCTAAGCAGGGGGTTAGACTAGAAGACCTCCAAGGTGCCTTCCCACTGTTATTCTATTCTAATTATCCAGGGGGTTGTGTAGTTATCAGTGGTATTAAAATAGGAGCTGTTAAAAAAACCCCAAATACAATTTCATATTGCTTCACATCTCAATATCCTTTTCGATCTAGTTTTTACGCCCATCGGTGAATGCAGGTCTGAACGAGCCCGTGGTATCCAAGTTAATTTCAAAGTACACTGCTCAAAAAAAAGTGAAGGGAACACTTAAACAACACAATATAAACTCCAAGTTGTCAATCAGTGTTGCTTCCTAAGTGGACAGTTTGATTTCACAGAAGTTTGATTTACTTGGAGTTATATTGTGTTGTTTAAGTGTTTCCTTTATTTTTTTGAACAGTGTAGATCAGGGGTCCCCAAACATTTTACACAGGGGGCCAGTTCACTATCCCTCAGACTGTTGGAGGGCCGGACTATTAAAAAAATGTGTGAACAAATCCCTATGCGCACTGCACATACCTTATTTAAAGTAAAAAACAAAATGGGAACAAATTCAATATTTAACATTTATTCTTCCTCTTTCTCTCTCTCTCCCTTTCTCTCTGTGCTTCTGTCTTTCTAATTCTCTCTCTCTCTTTCTCTCTGTCCTCTCTTTCTCTTTCTCTTTGTTTCTCTCTCTTCTCTCTTTCTCTCACTCACTCTCTTTCTATCTCTCCCTCTTTCTCTCTCCCTCTCTCTGTCTCCTTTCTCTCTCTCTCTCCCTTTCTATCTCTCTTCTTCCTTTCTCTCTCCCTCTCTATCTTTCCCTCTTTCTCTTCCCCCTCTCTCTTTCTCTCTCTCTCTCTTCTCTTTCTCTCACTCACTCTCTTTCTATCTCTCCCTCTTTCTCTCTACTTTTCTTTCTTTCTCTCTCCCTTTCTCTGTCCCTCTCTTTCTTTCTCTCTGTTCTTCTATTTCTTTCTCTCTGTCCCTCTTTCTTTCTCTCTGTCCCTCTTTCTTTCTCTCTGCCCCTCTCTTTCTTTCTCTCTCTTATCTCTCCTTCTCTCACTCACTCTCTCTTTCTCTCTCTCCTTCTCTATCTCTCCCTCTTTCTCTCTCTCCTTTTCTATCTCTCCTCTTCCTTTCTCTCTCTTTCTCTCTCCCTTATTTTTTTCTCTCTCTTTCTCTCTCATGCACCACACCAGGAGCAGAGAGAGAAAGAGAGAGGTAGAGATCGGGCGCGTTACCAGGTGGTGGAGGCGGTGTGGGGCCATGTGTGTGTGTGTGAAGATGGGGAAGGGGGGGAGTTTTGAGGAAAAGATGGAAACGCCTCGCCCCAAAGAGACAGGGGGAGAAACGCGCTGGAAGCGAGCGAGACAAATGGGTGGAGGCCAAGGTGAAGCCGGATGACAAGCAAAGCAGGTCCGCCTCCTTCGCAGAGGGGCGCGAAGAAGGTTGGCGCAGCCCAACGTCAGACGGCGGAAAGTTCGCTGAAGTCCGCTGGCAGCCCGTCTTCGTGGGCGGGCGGGCGGGCAGGCGAAGTGTTCAGCGAGCTCTTCGTCGCCCTCTGCTCTCTCTCTTTCTCTCTCATACACCACGCCAGCAACAGAGAGAGAAAGAGAGAGAGCGGAAGGCGGCTTGCCGGTCCACGCCCGCCTGGATAAGCGGTCCCGCATGGCCCCAGCGCCGGACTCCGCTATTGATCTCCGCCCCTGTTCGGCTCTGCAGCTGAGAAGCAGCAGCCACGTCCACCCCTTCACCCTCCCCCCCGCGTCCCCGGCACCCAGCGTCTGGCCCCACACCGCCTCCACCACCCGGTAACGCGCCCGATCTCTACCTCTCTCTTTCTCTCTCTGCTGCTGGTAAAGGCAGGCAGCCGGCAAAAGAGGGAGGGTACAGACTGGGCATGTGCAAGGAGCCGCTGACTAAGGGCCCCAATTTGCCCGGGCCCAGTACAGCGCTCCCAGTAGTACCCGTCTATCGGCGTCCCTGTATAGGACAAGTGCTTGATTTTCAGCAAAGGCTTAGCTGCCATTAGTTCAATTGAAATCTGCCAACCACAATGAATGCAGCAGTGTTCTGGATAACAAATGGCCTTCTTACCTTTTGTATGGACATCATTTTTCTTTTTCTTATCTGGTAAGATCCACTCTTTAGTTTGGAGTTGCTGGATCCATGAGATGGTGAAGCTGCCAGGCCCTTCCCTTGGGTAGGTTCGAGAGCAATTTGAATGAAAATCTCCCCAATTGTCCCAAGAAGTTCCACAAATGCTTTCCTTGCTGCCATTGATAGCTGTTATTGAAATGTCATCAACCAGTATATCAAACTCAGTTGAATCAGTAAACTGAGCACTTCCAAATTGGCTGGAACATTTGCTAGAGTTACTTTCTTTACTGTTGTTGCTGCTCTTAATAAACTCAGTTGGGGAATCATTAGAGCTTCCACTTTTTCTGCATTCCTCCTGGAAAGTAGGATGAAGAACTGCATCACCGGAAGCCATAATTTTAACGCTATATATTATGGCTGAAATTAGAAACCGATATATAATGTCCTCCCCACGATGCCCAGGCAAGAGGCTTGTACCTGAGGTCCGTTTATGCACGTTACCCAGTTCTTGCCCTAGAAGTGGCTGTTTAGAAGTGGCTGTTTAGATCTTTATTACTATGGCAACTAGGCCGGGGTTTGCGCATGCGTTGCAGATAGACGCACCGAAAGAGAGCTCCCTCATGTGAAGGAGGAAAAGTGAAAGTTAACCCCCGACAACCCTCTAGCTTGGTGATTAGCGGATTGAGAGGAAGCTAATTGAACGGTGCTGTTGAAAACTCTATAAAAGTGAGTGAAAAGAAGAGCAATTAACAGTTTTAAACGTGAGTAGGGGAGAAAAGTGAGAACAAAGGAAAAGATGGCGTCTACTTCGGAGCTGGAAGGAAAGATGGACTCTCTGTTATCGGCTTTTGCCAATATGGGACAGTTACTCCAAGATATGAAGAAGGAGATATCGGCGGTTGGAGCTGGGGTATTGGAACTGAAAGAACAATCCAAAACACAAGATCAAAGGATTGGGAAACTTGAGCAAGGGAAATCTCGCCAGGAACTCCGCATAATTAACGTGGAGGACAGACAACGGACGCCTAATGTTCGCCTGAGGGGATTTCCTAAAGACTTCGCGAAGAGTAAACATCTCATTCAAGCGATTCACCAGTGGCTCAGTGAAAACAATGTTAAATGTGACCTAGAAGAATTTGAAAGAGCGCACTGGGCTTTTGGATCCCGGAACCGAGGTGATCAAAAAGATATTATTGTAAGGTTTGCCTCAGAAAGGAGAGCGGCAGAAATATTCAGAGAGTTGAAGCAGATTCCAAACTTATGTTACAAGGTTATTCCAATTCGCGTTTTAAAAGATCTGTCTGCTGAAACTCTCAAGATGAGAAATCAGATGAGAGAAGTGACCTCCCAACTTTACGAAAATGGAATCAGTTTTTCATGGCGGTATCCAGCTACAATATTTGTTTTTAAAGACTCCAACGTTTTCCAGGCAAGATCTTTGGAGGAGGGAAGAAATTTGCTTTACCAGCTGGGGTTGAATCCGGAGGGAGCGTCCCATGCACCGATATCGAAAAGCCAGCCAGAAGCAGGAGAGGATGAGTTGTTTATGCTCCAACTGATTCGTGCAGCAGAACAAAGCAAGGCAGAGAAAATAGCAGCCCTCCAGAAGGAACTGGATTTTCTTCAGGAGAAAGAGAAAGAAAAAGAGAGCCGAGCCGAGGGTTACGCGTCAAAAAAAGAAATAATGAATTGAACTGAGCTGAATTGCTAATATGGTATCATGGTTTTCAACTAATTAATTTCTCTTGTGTGCATTTTTTTGTATTTCTTTGGTTTTTTCGCTAACTAACAAGGGGAGAAGAGGGGAGAAGGGGGGAATCTTTTCATATGCTATTAAATGGGGAGAGAGGGGGGAGCTTTCTGGTGGAACGCAATCCAGGGATGCCTCTCGATAACGAAAGGTTTTTTCGTTGCCTCCCCCTGGGGGGGGTGTTAGGGAAGAGGCACTAGGGTGGGGATTCATGGTAATTAAAAAGCATTTTTCCGGTGGGCTCTGTTTTGCAGGAGGGGGAAATGTATTTAAAATTATGTAAATGGGTGATATAGGGTTATTGTCGTTGAATGTAAATGGTCTCTCATCACAAAAAAAACGTTATAGAATCATGAAGCTGGCTAGGGATAGTAAAGCTGATGTTTTATTCTTATCAGAAACTCATAAAGGAAGGGAAAAAACAGATAGATTAGTTACAAATAGCGAGTGGCAACAAGTTTATGAGTCGAGAGGGACGACCAAATCAAAAGGAGTCGCCATCTTGTTTAACCGAAGAGTGTACTTTCAATTAATTAATATTAAAAAGGACAAAGATGGTAGAATGTTATTTATTAAGGGGAAAATAAAAAATAAGTTAATAACCTTAGCGGTAATTTATGCCCCTAATGTAAATGCAAAACAATTTATAATGAATGTAAAATGGAAACTAGATAGTTTTGCGGAAGGTATAGTGATTTTAGCAGGCAATTTCAACTTGGAATTAACAGCAGGGAGGGGGGGGGAAAGAAAAAGTTACATTTAAATAAAATCAACATGACAGATTTACATGAAAACATAGTAAATAGGGACACCTTTTATTCTGCAAGACATAATAAATTTAGTTGTATTGATTACATGTTAATTAATAAGACAGCTGAGGCAAAGCTTAAGAAAGTGGAAGTGAAAAGTATTTGGTTATCAGACCATGCGCCTTTGTTAGCAACAATTGAGTTAGAGCCTGGCAGGAAACAAAGAATTTGGAGATATAACCCTCTGGTTTCAGCTAATGAGGTAAATAGAATTAAATTACAAAAGGAACTGAATGGATTCTTTTGTATTAACGCAACAGGTGAGATTAAGCAAACAATAGTCTGGGATACACATAAGGCTGTTATGAGGGGTAATTGTATTAGTACTGAAGCTTTTATTAGGAAATCCTGGGAAGCTGAAAGGAAAAATTTATTAAGAGAAATAGATTTAATCCAAGAAACCTTAAAAAATTACAAGAAATAGAGATTGGAATTCACTATTATTACTTAAGAAAAAGAAATTACAATTACTTGATGAGGAAAGATGGAATAAAATGAAAATGATTATAAAACATAGAATTAAGGGATGGGGAAATAAATCAATGAAGTAAATGGTACATTATTTGAAAAAAAGAAAAGAGAAATCCCCTATCTCTGCCTTAAAGGACAAGGAAGGTGTAATTAAACGTAGTAATGCAGAAATGGAAAAAATAATGAGTGATTTTTATGGGAACTTATACAAAAAGGAACATATTACTTCGCAAACTATAGAGGTCAAAGAGATATTAACGGAAGAAGATAGACAAATGCTAAATGCAAAAATTACAAATGATGAGATATCTAGAGTTATTAAAGGGTTGAAACCTGCTAAAGCCCCAGGTCCAGACGGTTTTACTGCTGAATATTATAAGATGTATATGAATGAATTATTACCGCATATGGAAAAATTGTTTAATAATGTAATTGAGACTTTTGAAACTCCACAGACGTGGAAAATGTCAGAAATTATAACTATCCCAAAACCAGATCGTGATTTAACCGACCCAATTACCTATCGCCCTATCAGCTTATTAAATCAGGATTATAAAATATTTATGAAAATATTGGCAAACAGGGTGGAGAATATTTTACCAAAAGTAATTGGAGAAGATCAATATGGATTTGTTAAAGGAAGGAAGATTTATGAACCAATAAGGAACGTGGTCAATGTTTTACACCATGCTACCAATACCAAAAGAAAACTAAGTATTCTAAAATTAGATGTCTACAAAGCCTTTGACAAAGTTAATCATGATTACCTATTTCAATTATGTAAAGATTTAAATATGGGAGATTCATTTTGTAGAATTATAGAAACAATATATAAGGATAATATAGCTCAAGTCAGAGTAAATGGTAACAGAACAGAAACGATTAAAATTCAGAATGGAACTAAGCAGGGTTGCCCACTATCCCCAATGTTATTTGCATTAGCAATTGAGACTTTAGCAAACAAAATTAGAAATGATAAGGAATGGAGAGGTTATCAAATAGGGAAATTTGAACTGAAATTAAATTTGTTTGCAGACGATGCTATAGTGCTGTCTGAAACCCCAATTGAAATGATGAAAAGAATAATGATATTGCTCCAGGAATTTAAAGATCAATCCAGACTTATGGTTAATATAGAGAAATCAGAGATAATATGTGTAAATACTGGCCCCAAAGAGCAAATTGATACAAATATATCAGGATTGAAGTTAGGTTGTAAAAAAATGAAATACCTGGGAATTTGGTTGTTCAAGAATCCAATAAAAATAGTAATGGCCAACTATAAATTAATATGGAAAAAAATCCAGAAGCAGATAAAAAACTGGAAGGGTAAAAAGTTAGGAAGAATTGCCAAGATTAGGGCCCTTAAAACTATGATAATACCAAAAATGATGTATCTGTTTCAGGTTCTACCAGGCATCTTCCCTGAAGCAAAATTAAGAGAATGGGACAGCAAATTAAATTTTTGGATTGAAGGAAATAAAAAACTTAGAATAAGAAAACATTGGCAGTTTGCACAAGAGGAAGAAGGGGGTTGGGGCAGCCCGTGCCTAGTACTATATAGAGAGGCATTTCAAATAGAAAGGTTAATGGAATTACAGTTATGGGGGGAAAAGAAATGGGTAGAGTTAGAAAAGGAAATTAATAATATAAATAACAAAGAGTTATTATTTAAAAATTGGAGTAGAACAGAAATTAGCAATTTAAGTGATCCTCTTAAAGCATGTTTAGAAATATGGTCTAAATGGCAGAGGAAAAGTGGAATTAGGATATCCAAGCTATCAACGCTACATGTATTGAATAGAGGGGATGACGTTTACTTAAGTAGAATTATTAAAGTATTAAATAGTAAAGGGATAATGAGAATTGAACAATTATATGAGAAAGATGGAAGAGTCAGTAGAACTCGATTGGAATGGTGGATTGGTAAACAGAAATGGTTGCATATTAATGCAATAAGCACATATTTAAATAAAAGTGAGAATAAAGAAGCCTTCCTATGAGAAGAAAACTACTTAGAAAAAATAATACGAGAAAAGATAAATGAGAGTAAAGCACAAGCCAGTAATATATATAAAATGCTATTGCAGATGGAAGAGGAAGTAACAAAAAGTTTGACAAGATGCTGGCAAAACGACTTACAAATAGATGAAAGGGAAATGAAAGAAATAATAGAAAATATATATAAGATTAAAAACACGAGAGTTAGAGAGATGAGAAGAAAAATTTTACATAAATGGTACTATACACCAGTACAAATTGCACACTTCCAGGGGAAAGAGAAGGGTAAATGTTGGCATGGGTGCCAAGAAAAGGGAATTTTTATGCATATGCTCTGGGAGTGCACAAAAATTCAGAAATTTTGGAGTGAAGTACAGAAAGAAATTAATAAAATGCTAAACATTAGCTGGACAATTACAAAAGAAATAGCAATTTTAATTAATACAGGGAACTAGGAGAATTCAAGGAAATTAAAGCCGCAGCATTGGAAAGTGCCCAAGCGGTGATGGTATTAGGTTGGAAAGACTCTACAAAATGGACACTACAAAATTGGTACTGGTACATGGTGGACCACATACATTTCGAAATTATGGAAATAAGATTAAACAACTTTGATGAGAACAAATTGGAGAAGCTGATGGTGCGATGGAATAAGGTAAAAGATTATATGTTGAGTAGAATCTGTGATGTAAATACGAAAAATAAATTGCAATCACTCTTTTAGTAATATTCGATGCAAGATAGAGCCAAGGAACAATAGATAAACAAATTAAATTCTTTGAATCCTCCTGTATGGGTGGTGGGGGTGATGGGGGGTGTTTTGTTGTGAGGTGATGGACACATGCACCGTGCACCGTTATATGTTTGTTTTATGTAACTATTTTATAAAATCAATAAAAAATTTATTTAAAAAAAATTACTATGGCAACTAAAGAACCTCTTCTCTTAGCATCATGGGACTTGTAGGGCAAAATTGAATGGAAGGAAACGATAAAATAACAGATATAATGGAGGAATTTTCATAATTCCATCATCTCCAGTATTTTCCTTACTCTAGGTGTTCCATAAATTATGTTTTTCTGTTGAGCATAATACTCCTTGATCTGGGGCTATGAAAGAGGACATGCTCGTTTTCCCTAATCTAATCAAATAGCAAAGAACTTAACCTACAATGTTGGAGCATTTTAGAAATATTATATTTTATGCAGGGTATATGCCAAATTCTATGAGGGAAGCCAAAAAAAAAAAGAATGCAAATATATGCATGCCTACATTAGTGTTGGTTCCACCAAGTTCCAGTTCCCTGTTTATGTAGAAACATCCAGCTCACTGAGAAAACCATAATTTAGGGGTTTGGTTAGAACTGCCACCATCCTACTACCACAAAAAGATGGCATCTACCACAGAACCCTCCTTAAACATCTCAACTGGGCATGCAAGTAGATGAGAAATACTTTTGTTTAGATAATTAAATTTACTTTTTCTTTTTATGGTTGGCCTTATCTTGGCATGTTGGCTGAACTAGCCGTTACTTTTTCAGCAAGCTGTAATTAAACCATGGATCAGCATAAAATATTATCAGGATCGATACTTTATCTTAAGTTTTAACTAGTTCGTATTAAACCATTTTCTAAAATATTCCAAGAATTTCCTACTAATACAATATTTTTTTTAAATTGCATTCTTTAGTTTCCAAGTTTATGAAAAAAATCTTTTCAGCAATTAAGTGATGTTTATAACATAGTTATAAATTGTCTGCAAAAAAAATAAAAAAATAAAATCTTATTGTAAGTTGCATGCTTTTTTTTTGTTAGTTGCTAAGTCGTATCCACCCATTGTGACCCCATGGACAATGATCCTCCATGACTTCCTGTCCTCTACCATCCCCCAGAGTCCCTTAAACTCACACCCATTGTTTCTCCCTTCTTCAATTGCCCTCAATCTTTCCCAGCACTAGGCTCTTTTCCAGTGAGTTCTTCCTTCTCATTAGATGGCCAAAGTATTTGAGTTTCATCTAAGCTGCATATAATGATGATGATGATGAAGATGATGATATGCTTGGGAACTGTTCGACTTGTATTATTGTAATACGAAATCCATCATATAAATCATGTGTATTACTATTTTTTGTGAATAAAATAACAACAACAAAAACAGAGTTGGAAGGGACCTTGGAGGTCTTCTAGTCGAACCCCCTGCTTAGGCAGGAAACCCTACACTACTTCAGACAGGTGATTATCCAACATCTGCTTAAAATCTTCTGGTGTTGGGGCATTTACAACTTCTGGAGGCAAGCTGTACCACTGATTAACTGTTCTGACTGTCAGGAAATTTATCCTTAGTTCTAAGTTACTTCTCTCCTTGTTTAGTTTCCACCCATTGCTTCTTGTTCTACCCTCAGGTGATTTGGAGAATAGATTGACTCCTACTTCTTATAAGAATAATAAGCAGAAACAAAAATGACCTATGATCAGAAATTAAGAATTGTAAAAGTATTGTTTTATAATTCTATAAAAGTATTATGCTGTTCCATACCTCATGTAAGATAAATGGACTTCCTTCAGGCTCACACTTTCAAAGAATCATGACTTTTAGACTGATGTTTACTTCTATTGCTTTTAACAGCTTTTAAAATCCCAGCTGCTGTGGCCTAGAGGTGGAGCTCCTACATTGGAATCAGGAGGTTGTGAGTCTGATCCTAGGTGGGGGCAGATTTAGGGTCTCCTGCTTAGGCAGGGGGTTAGACTAGATGACCTACAAGATCCCATTCATGACGGGCATTAGTGATAGGCAGTATGATAACAAGTTTTGAGTAATTGAATTTATATGCTGACATATCTCTTTTAATGCATTTTATTGTTTATTGTTGCAAACCGTTTGAGTTGGTGAATGAGGCATGAGACTTGGGCACAGAATTAAACTGGTGGATATTTGGCTAGTCACTCTGTCTATTGTCAAATACAAAGGCACACAAAAGGGTGAAAAACACACTCTCGTTATTTCAACCTATATGTTGAATGTATATGAGGGAGATGGGTTTGGGAAATATGTGGCTTTAAATTTGGAGGATGAAACAGCAAATATAGATCTTGATTTGTATTTAGTTCTAGTGACATGGACACTACACTATATAATTTTGATCTTTTGCTGCAAAATAAATGATTCAACTCACTATTTGCCTTATTTGCAACATAGCATGAAGAAATAAAGCACTTTCAGTTCCATACCCAGGCTTATATGCCCAGTTAAAAAGCTTTAGAAACCACCAAAATATAAATCAGATTAAAGTTGATGTGATTGAACTACAGTATAATCTACATAGTACCCAGATATACAAAATGTGAGATTTTGGCCTAACCAAAGGAATGGAAGCCCCCATGTCTGGGATCCAAAAATGAATTCAAAGGGTGGGTGGGCTTCAGGACCCCTTTTCATCCCCAGTGTTGGTGTGGAGGGGCAGGCCCAACTCCTTTGTTGGTTGCATTTGCGGAGGGGTTTGCCATGGATTCAGGGCCAATTATTGTCCTTTTTCCCTCTTAATGACTTGGTTCTTTTTCCTGGCTTTTCTCTACAGTGCTTATTTGCTTTAACAACTTTTAGTTCAGTGGCTTCGGCCTAGTATGACATGTTCCTCGCTTAACCAACATTTGCTTTATGATGCTCCCCTAAAGTAATTTCCCAGTTCCAGAGTGTGAAATATGAAGTATTGCCTTTAACATAAAATAAAATTTTATGATTTTTTTCTTTATATGTTTTTTTTTATTTTGGTTTCTTTTTTCCTTTTTTCTTTTTATATTTTGTAAATGTGTAGATGTATATAATTTTTTAAAATCAATTAAATATTATTATTTAAAAAACAAAATAAAATCTAAATATAAAAAGAGTTAATGAACTTCTTGAAAAATTAGTATTGTTCTTATAGTAAAGAATATGGTTCAGAAGTTTCCAGAAAAGAGTAGTGAGGGTGGGGGTGGGGGTGCTTTCTGAGCAATAGCTGGGGAGATTTTGGCCTGCAACTAGGGTACCTTTGTTAATAAGCATTTCCAGATAGGCTGAAAGCTTATTAGTATCCAAGCAACGGAAAACCCGAACAGTGGTGAGGGTGGAGGGTGGGCCAGGGGAAGGGGTATAAAATCCGGTTGCATGCTTTGTTCTGAGTCCAATTCATGGGCACATGTATTTGCAAATATATAGTAAACCTTTGCTAATTTTTTGTACTGGATTGCCTTCATTATTGCTTACGCTTCCCGACGCTACTGACCATTGAAACAGCTGTAAGAATTGCTGAAAGTGGCTGGACTCATTGCACCAGACCTAAGGAACTTCGGAGAGGGGCGGCATACAAATCCAAATAATAAATAAATAAATAAATAAACTGGTCAAGGCCTCCACAGGCAAAACAGTGGAAAGCACAACCTTTAAGCAATCCTCTCTGAAAATAATAAAACAATAAAGTAGATGTTTGCTTTCCGGGTATAGGACATCTGAGTTACTCGTTGGGATGTCCAGTTGTGTCCTATGTGGTTTATGTGGTACTAGGAATAGGGAACAGAGATGATCATAAGCTCTTACTAGCTCCAACTTTCCACAAATCTGGCACAAATTTATTATTGGTGTTCATAAAACTACCAAGCCTCACGTAATCAAATTCAACGTATGCCACTTAATAAATTGTGGGGATTTCAGCAACCAAATGCAATATGCAAATGAGGAGAAATATTTGTGTGTAAATGCAGATTCTTCCTGTTCAATATACCAGGGTGTTGTTTCAGGATTAGGATGGTTAAAGGAAAAACAATTAGGAAAAGCATAGAAGTAAAATGCCTCAGATTAAACCTTTTGCTCCACCCAATGATACCAAATTAGTCATTATAGTGGAAACAGACAATTTGAGATACATTTTTGAAATTGAGACTAGATATAGAAGTACAAATGCCTGGGAAAATGGGTACAGTATTTGAATATGATGATTAGCCCACAGGCAGCAAGAGATGCATATTGGCTCTTTTTCAACATAGAACAGCCTCAGGAAATTAAAGTTATAAATCCCTTTCTCTCCTTTGTCCACCAGTAAGACATCTAGATACTAAGAAAGCACCTACATTCTTTGAAGCCTTTGGTAACACACTGCATGCCTCAAAAGGTAAGGTGTGGGTTCTGTCCAAATGATAAGAGAACTGGAAGCATATGTAGAAACAGTAGATGTAACCACAGAAACCCAAAAAGAAATTATGGTAATCCAAAATGGCCATTCCTAGAACTGTCTTGTGCAATTGGTACTTGTGCAATTGTCCAACTGGTTGGGTGGGAACCAATCACAACAAACTTCTCATTTAAACCATGAACATAACAGTTATGACACTTATTAGGGTATAGAAGGCAATAAAAAGGAGAAAAGTGGGAAATTAGAAATTAGGAAATATGAAGTATTGCCTCTAAAATAAAGTTTAATTAAAAAAGAGAGTTAAGGAACATTGACAAAATAATATTGTTATTGCAGTCAATGTTCCCTCTAATTTTTTTTCGGGGTGAGCAGAAAAGTATAGTGTCTGAGCGGAAGTCCCTTTGGGACTGGGCGGCATAGAAGTATGTATGTATGTATGTATGTATGTATGTATGTATGTATGTATAAATAAATAAATAAATAAAGTGTGGGTGTGCGCTATCACAAATGAGCGAGTTCTTGCATCCATAATTCTATATTTCCAATAGTTTATTTTCAAATACACAGTAATCATTCAACAGTACAAACTATCTAGGATTAGCCTCTTACAACAGCCATTGCAAATTATAAATCTTTCCCTCTAGAAATACCAAGATGTATTTGAGAACTTTAGGTTTAGTCTGTCAGTCTCAGATTAAAAACATTATCAATATCCAATATATTCATAAATGTATTTAATAAGTCAAAAAAGTCTGGCTCGCCTTACAGTTTCTCACGTCTGTCTCCCACATTGATGATGACCATTCCATCTTTGTCTTTGTCCATTCCATCGTTGCCAAGATCAATCTGTCAGATCAAAAATATTAACTGTATTTAACTATAAGTCAAAAAAGGAATCAGAGTTATTGGAAAACTGGTTACTCACTGAAAGTATGGCTCAGGCTCACCTTAGAGTTTCTCATGTCTGTCTTTCATTCATGATGACCATTTCATTGTTGTCTTTGTCCATTTCATCTTTGTCTTTGTCCACTCCATCGTTGCCAAGATCAATCTGTCAGATCAAAAATATTAACTGTATTTAACTGTAAGTCAAAACAGGAATCAGAGTTATTGAAAAACTGGTTACTCACTGAAAGTATGGCTCAGGCTCACCTTAGAGTTTCTCACGTCTGTCTTTCATTGATGACCATTCCAAGTACACTTTGTCAAGATCAATTTGTGTCCCTGAAGTCTGGTAAGTGTGGATTCGCATCAGCATATCCAAGTGTTCAGATTGCAACTTATTACGAACTTTGTTCTTGATGGCATTCATCAGGCTGAAACCTCGCTCACAATCAGCACTTGATGCTTGGAATGTTGCGCAAATATCCAGCAGACGTGACAGAGTTCCAAACTGTTGGTCTTTCAGTGCAAACTGCACCACATCATCGAATGAGTGCATTGATCCAGACTTGAATTTCTCAGAGATCAGAAATCTGAAGTCACAATATTGTTTCTGTACAGCTGATGTGATGCTGACTTTATCAAAATTATCAAAGAAATGCTGAAATTTTCCAACCAGGGTTGCAATTTCAGTTTGCCCAAAATTAAAAGAGGTCACCTTTGACAGAGCAGCAGTGTCAAATATATTCCAATCTGTCAACTCATTCTCTGGAAAGCGACTTTCAAGATGGAAGCACAAACATTCAATACATTTCAGTATGGGAGTCATGTTAATGTCTGGGTTGCTTTGCATATAGTCGTGAACTTTTTCATTCCAGTGAACTGTTTCGCCTAAATACTGAATGCGAAGCTTGGCTACTCTGGCCCTCACAAACTGAGCAGCTTCAATTCGTGTCAGGTTGCTTCTTTGCAACAGCTTGTTCAATTCAGCCAATTCACAAACAACATCATCAAACATGATCAGTGCAGCACAAACCTGTGTATTTGCCAAATTTTTGTAGCAATATTTACAGGTTGGATCGCTGTATTCTTCTTTACAGTACTTGAGCAAAACTGGAATGTTTCTCATTAATGCTCACAATGCGAAATGTCTGGAAAGCCATCATACCTCATTCAAAGCTCTGAAGGCTACCGAATCACATTCCATAATGGCTGCTAAATCTTTAAATGCTTGTTTCTTCAGAGTGGAGCGGGCGAATATACTGTAGACACTTCGCAGTAAAGTCTCAATGACTTTCATCAGTGGGATATCCTTCTCGGTGTGCCACACAGTGCTGTTCTAGCAAATGGGACACACCTCGACGAAGCTGTGCAGCCATGCCATTATTCTTGCCCAGCATCACAGATGCACCATCTGATGTAAGCATGACCATCTTTTGAAGGTCGATGTTGTTCGCAGCATAGAACTCCTTTATGGCTGTTGTGATTGCTGTGCTGTTGCATGCTGACAACTTTAAAATTCCTATAAACATGGTCTTATAAATTGTGGCATTAGATGGGCGGAATTTGGCATACAAAATCAACATTTTGGTTAATGTTAAATCAGTGCTTTCATCGACAATAAGAGTATGGCAACTGGCATTACAAAGTTCATGCAATACTTCCCTCTGAACAACTGCGTTGATGCACTCCACAAATTCAAAGGCATAATTCTTGCTGCGCCAGCTCTCTGGAATGGAAACATACTTTCCTATATGGTCATGTACGTCTTGGACTGATAACATCGACGCATCCATTTTTATGGCCAGCAATACATTGTCAATCAAAACCCTAACTCCATCAGCCCTGGCATTTCTTCGCAGGGAAACTTCTTTTCTCTTCGCTCTGTCTTCTGCACTTTCAGTCAGTAGTCTCTGCAGCCCTCCAGATTTCTGGTACTGTAATTTGGTGACCGAATCCAGGTGAATCTTTTGAATGATGTGACGCTTCAAATAATCAATCTTCCAATCAACCCATTTCTTTCCGGTGGCGAATGGGCAACCTGCACGGGCTTCTTTGCATATCTGGCAAAGAATATCTTCATTATTTTCACTATAAGTGAAGATATTGCTCAGTTTTGTTATTTGGTTTTTACTTGAGGTTGGCAGTTTAGTTTCCACCAACTCATTCAGCCACTCAGGCTTAAACTTTAAGCTTTTCTTTGGGAAATTTAGCCCAGTACTACTATCATTAGCTTTGCACTTCAAGACTTGTGAAGCACCACTGCTAGAAGCCTTGCCTGCCATTGAATGAGGGGCTTGTGGTCTTGTCGGCGTCGCCACTGATTTTATGCAACCTCTAAGAAAAAAAAATTAAAAATCAAGTGATGCACTTACTGAATGCTTATTTGTTTATTTTGCTCAGAAAATCTCCTCCCAGCTTTGTGTAATTTTTTCAATTTATAGATAGATAAGATTAGCCATTTTCTGAGCAAAATAAACAAATAAGCATCATTTTTTTCATTTCATTTTTCAGTTCATTACGTTCAGAAATGTTCAGAAAAAAGTATTCAAAAAAACACTTCCAATAGCTAGAACCAACCTTTTTTACTCCAGGTCTAAAAGCACCAGCATGAGTGCAAGTGTAAGTATTTTTGCCCAGCAAAAACTAAACCAGCAAAACACACACACACCTTAGAAAGAACCCCTCAAATGAGACAAAGTCATGTAATTTCAAGTTTCAGACATGCAGGGAAAATTCTTTTACAATTTTGTTTTGGATCTAAAAGGACCCGAGGACGAAAACGGCAGGGTTAAATATAATTTTTGCATTGTACATTTTCAGGGATGTTGATCTGGAAAGTATAACATTGCAATAAAAAATGACACCAACTTTGAAAAGGTGATTAAGGTATGGGGAGATTCACCTTCTCTAGTCCTCCTGCCTTGAGCACAGAAATAATTTTTCTCTCCCTGCCTTTCTCCCTCTTTCTCTCCCTTTCTCTTCAATGTTTGGAATCTCTCTTGTCCTAGGAAGAAATTGGATACAGAGAAAATTGAAATACATTTAGTCAAATAGCTTGAGCTACTGCTTTACTTTTTAATTTTCAAGAAAGACTTACTGATTAACCCTAGAAGACCAGGAAAGGGAAAAATAATTATTTTATCATTATTTGTTTTTTTAAAAATAATTGCTGTCCCCTCTCCTCTCTCCCTCTTTCCTTTCTATTTTTCTCTCCCCCTGCCTCTATCTCTCCCTTCCTTTTCCCTCTCCCTATCCTACTTCCCCCCTCTCCTTCCTTTCTATCTCATCCTCTCTCTTTCCTTTCTATCTCTCCCTCCCTATTTCTCCCTCTCCCTTCCTTCCTCTTTATTTCCCTCTCTCTCCATCCCTCTTTCTTTCTCTCTTCCTTCCTGTTCCTTCCTCTCTTGATTGCTCTTTCTCTCTCCCCCCTTCCCTCCCTCCATGTCCTTTCCTCTCCCTCCTTCCCCCTGTTGCAGTATAGCAAGTTATGTTAGGATAGGATTTTTATTAATCTGGAATTCTAGCATAAAAATATATATATACTCTGTGTGACCCTGATTAAAACCCAGGACAAGGAAAGGCCATGAACTCGCCTAATCTGCATCCCTGGGAACGGGGCTCAGAATAAACATCTCAAAGCTTTTACAACTCCGGACAGGACATTATAGGATCAAAGGGGGAAGTTTCATTGCCTGGAGCACACAAATCAGCAGGACAATTAAGGAAGATTAAGCCAGATAAAGGTGCGAATAAACATCTGCTTTTTAGGAAGTTCCTTGAAGATCGTTCCTTGATATGTGTGGGAAAAGAAGAAACTCAAAGATACGTTTGAAGCTGTATGGTTGATGTATCATTTTGACATGTATATGTAATCATACCCCATTTCCTTATGTTCCCAAATAAATAGGAGCGCATGGCTCTATACCATGTCACTTCACCCAGAGAGAGAATCTACTTTCTAGGATTCGCGTTCGTGAGTGACCCCACTGGATTGCTCTTAGTCCCTTTTGAAGGCATTGTTTCATTAGGACTCAGCAGCATCCACATCCCCCCTTTCTCTCTCTCTCATTTTTGCTTTCTCTCTTTCTCTCCCCCCTCTCTCTTTCTGTCTCTCTCTCTTTTCCTTTCTCTCTTTCTCTCCCCCCTCTCTCCCTCTATTGCTATCTTTCTCTCACTTGCTATGTCTCTCTTTCTTTCTCTCTCTCTTTTGCTTCCTCTCTTTCTCTCCCTCCTCTCTCTTACTGTCTCTCTCTCTTTTTGCTTCCTCTCTTTCTTTCCCCCCTCTCTCCCTCTATTGCTATCTCTTTCTCTCTCTTGCTATGTCTCTCTTTCTTTCTCTCTCTTTATTGCTTCCTCTCTTTCTCTGGCAGCGGCAAGGTGGTCAGCTGTGAGGCGGCACCACACCCCCGCTTTTCCGTGGGACCTTTTCTTCATGTTTTATGGTGCGCTCCGCCCAACTGGAGCTTCCCTGGCGGCGGCAGGGTGTGAGCTTTGGGGCCCGGAGGAAGGGTGGCCGGCGACAGCAGCGGCACCGGGAGTAGCCGCCTCAGAGGTGATCACCTTGCCGCTGCCCCAGGGCTACTCCCAGTGCCGCTGCTGCTGCCGGCCACCCTTCCTCCCTCCGGGCCCCAAAGCTCACACCATGCCGCCACCAGGGAAGCTCCAGCCGGGCGGAGCACACCGTAAAACCTGAAGAAAAGGTCAGCTGTGAGGCGGCACCCCCTGCCTTTCTGTGGGACCTTTTCTTCAAGTTTTATGGTGCGCTCCGCCCGGCTGGAGCTTCCCTGGCGGCGGCAGGGTGTGAGCTTTGGGTCCCGGAGGGAGGAAGGGTGGCTGGCGGCAGCGGGAGGATGGCAGCAACAGCGGCACCGGGAGTAGCAGTGGGGCAGCGGCAAGGTGGTCAGCTGTGAGGCGGCACCCCCCCCCCGCCGGGCCTTTTCTTCCGGTTTTACGGTGGCTGGCTGCAGCGCTCCGCCCGGCTGGAGCTTCCCTGGTGGCGGCAGGGTGTGAGCTTTGGGGCCCGGAGGGTGGAAGGGTGGCTGACGGAGCGGGAGGACGATGGCAGCAGCAGCACCGGGCAGTAGCGGTGGCCAGAACTCCAGGACAGAGGCACTGACGCGGCATCTGGATGTGTTAGATGCCGTACGTGCTGGTGTTGCGCTGGGCATGGGTGTGGGGCTGGAGCCTCCATCCCGGCCCAGCCAGCAGGCAACGCCAGCATGTATGGCGTCTAACAACATGTCCAGACGCCGTGTCGGTGCCTCTGTCCTGGAGTTCGCAGCCGACCACCGTGCCGTCGCCCAACGGCTACTGCCTGCCCCGGTGCCGCTGACGCCGCCCTCCCACTGCCGTCGGCCACCCTCCTCCAGGCCCCAAAGCTCAAACATGGCCGCCGCCAGGGAAGCTCGAGCCGGGCGGGGCGCTGCAGCTGCCGGAAAAGTCGGAAGGTGCAAATAAGAGGGGCCCATGGAAAGGTAACACGCCCGGTCATCGGCACCCCCCACGGGCTTAGAGGCCTAGAACCCCCCCCCCCCCACACACGGAGACACCCAGTCGGCGGCAAGCCCCCCCCCCACACACCGAGGCATCCGGCCGGCGGCAACCCCCCCCACACACGGAGGCTTAGTGGCCTAGCAGCGGGCTGAGCCACCAGCCATCGTACTTTGCTGCGTCACCCATCTTGGCAGTCGGCGGCAACCCCCCAAACACACACACTGAGGCACCTAGTTTGGCGGCAACCCCACCCCCACACACGGAGGCTTAGAGGCCTAGCAGCGGGATATGCCACCAGCCCTCTTACTTTGCTGCTTCACCTGTCTCAGCAGTCGGCGGCAACCCTCCCACACACACACCAAGGCACCCGGTTGGCGGCAAACCCCCTACACACACACCGAGGCACCTGCTCGGCGGCAACCCCCCCCTCCACACACGTAGGCTTAGAGACCTAGCAGCGGGCTGCGCCACCAGCCCTTTTACTTTGCTGTGTCACCCGTCTCGGCAGTCGGCGGCAACCCCCCCACACACACCGAGGCACCCAGCCGCCGGCAACCCCACACACACCCCGAGGCACCCGGTCGGCGGCAAGCCCCTCCTCACACACGAGGCTTAGAGGATTTAAGGGGCGGGGAAGAAAGCAGGCCTGTGATTGGCCACTTTGCACTTTGTTTCCCGCCTTTGCTTAAAGAACTGTTGCTGCCCTATGTTGTAGAGCAGCAACCGTTCTGATTTCAAATTCCAGCGCGGAGGTCGGTCCTCTGCGCTAAATTTGAATTTCCCGGGCCGACGAGTAGAAACCTCTGCGCTATAGCTCACTGCGCAGCTTACAGGGAACTATGGTCCAGTCCCTCGCTTTACAAATGAGACATTCATTTAATTAATAGCACAAAAAAGTTGTAAAATCAGACTGGTCATATGGGTGCCTTGATTTATTACCATCATAACCTATGGTCAAAATTTTGAGCTTCATTACAGTCATAATTTGTGGATTTCTCTCAACTGCTAACTGATGTCTAAAAGAGGCAGTTTTCAATGACAGCTGTTTTTCCAAATCCTAAAAGACATTACAAATAAATCAACAGTAATGTTATTCAATATTTGCAATCATACAATATTGAATTAGAAATTAGATGAAGACAACTGAAATTTTATTAAATGTTTCCAAAAAGACGAAAATCCTCAATTTTTGAAATGGGAATCGACCTACATTGTGAAAGAATAATATCCAAAATAACATGTATAACCAAAAATAAGGTCATATGTTGCTTACAATCCGTAGTTAAAGCAAGAGTGATTCTTTTCAAAATGTGTATCATTTGCTGATTGCACAGTGGAAGATAGGATAAGCCACACGCCACCTCCATTTGCCTGCCATGCTCCCCCACACACCTGCAATGGCAGAAGCTATGCCGGCTTTGCCATTCCCCTTTGCGACCCCCCCCCCCAGCCCTCCCAAAGTGGCAGAAGCCATGCCGGTCTTGTCATCGTCCTCTTTTGTTGGAACTGCTTTGTGAATCCCCTTTGAGTTGCCTGTTGTTCTGGTGACTCTTGCCTGTCTGCTCCCCAGTGGCCATGGCGCCTGCTACTCACCCTCCCTCGGGTCCTGGTGACATATCTGCAATGTCCAGGGGAGTGTCTTGGAGGAAAAAAGCTGGCTGTAAATGGGCTGTAGCAAGTGTATGGGGGCAAAAGAGGTGTGGCCAAAGCTTCATGCCTAAGTGTCCCATTCTGCTCACAGAGCCTGCTATGAGGTTCTAAGCAATGTACATTGCATGTTACCTGGGTTTTCTTATCACTAGCTTCCAATTTTTGTGTAAGTAATTTTAATTTACGCTGAAGCTCTCCTCTCTCTTCAGGTTTTTTGTGTTCAGAAACTTTCTTCAATGCCTCTAAGCAGTGTTCCCTCTAATTTTTTGGGGGGGTGGGCGGAAAAGTATAATGTCTGAGCGGCAGTCCCTTCGGGACTGGGCGGCACAGAAATAAATAAATAAATAAATAAATAAATAAATAAATAATAAACCAACCAACCAACAAACAAACAAACAAAAAACCCACCCTGTTTTGCCTCAGAGAATTTCAAAATAAAATACTGTACTGTGTGTCTATAACAGTGAGCTCATAATAGGGCAACTCTATCAATATCAAAATGACACTTAAATAGTTGAGCTAGTTTCAAACTAGATTTTGATTTTCTTTCTCTCTTCCTTACTCCCATTCTTTTTCTTTCTCTTTCCCTTCCTCTCTTTTTTCTATCTGTTTTTCTCTCTTTCTCTCTTCCTCTCTCTCTCCTTCCCTCTCACTTTTTCCCTCTCGGCTTCTGGGCAGGTTTGGAAAACTCTGAGTTGATGATGATTTTTAAGTGAGCGATTGCTCACTGCTCAGCTTAGAGGGAACTATGCCTCTAAGGTGTCTTCTGTTTTTAAGAGTTGAACCTTGTAATAATTCTCAAAGCAAGGTTGAATCAAGCAAGGTTTATTTTGCTAACAGGACAAGGAAGTCAATTCAGTCAAGAAGCAAATGGAGTATTGAGAGCTCTATACAATGACAGTTCTCCCTTTTATACAATCTAGCCCAGCAACAGGCAGTTTTACAAAGATACATTTTAAGTGCCAAAAGAAGGCAACCAATCAACATGCAATAAACAAATCTGAACTTTTGAATTTTACCCTGCCTGGGTAGGTCACCCAGGCAAATATCTAACACTCCTCCCCTATTAGTTCGGATGCAGGTCATTCAGAGAGACACGTGATGAAGTCCTCCAATCGGCTGGGCTTTTTTGTTTCTCTCTCTGACCTGCGCAGTTCAGTTGAGTCTTGGTACTTGAAGAGTGAGGAGGTCGGCTCATCTGCGATTCCCGGAGAGGCTCCAGTCCTGGCCTGTGGAGATACTCTCTGCGTTGAGTCTGCAGGACCACCGCCGGCCTCCTCTGGACCTGGTTCCCCAGCGGTGGAGCGATGATGAGTTGGTAAGTCCCAATCTATTTCGAATTGTCCGGGTCACGTTTGGAAACGGGTTTGCCGGGAAAAGTTCCCTGTGGGGCGTGAAGCGTCATAGTCCGTATTAGCGTTTGCTGAAGGTTCTTGGTGGACATTAGTTGTCTCCACCCGTTTCCTAAGGTGATCAATGTGCCTTTTCCACAGGCGACCGTCCTCGAGGAGGACATGGTATGTTTTAGGCGCAGTTTTGTCCATTATTGTTCCTTTAGCTCATTTTAAACCGCCATCAAAATTCTTTGCAAAAACCCCTTGCCCCACATTCAATGTTCGTTCAGGGGAATTTGAGCGGTAGTCTCTACTACTTAAATAGGTAGGATGCAACCTATCCAAGGGGGACCTTAACTTTCTGCCCATTAATAGCTCAGCAGGGCTCTTATGAGTTACCGAACTTGGGGTGATGTGTTGGGTCAACAGAAAGGTGTTTAAGCGCTCATGAATGTTCCCTGGTTCTGTTCTCTTTGTCACGCTGGGAATTGCCAGCCCTCATACACATTGAGAAACATCCAGTAGTTAGAGAGTTAATTCTGTCTAGTAAGGTAGCTCCTCCTGTGTGATGTAACTGTTTGTTCACATCCTGTCCCTTCTTGGAGAAGAAGGGCGGTCCTTATTGTAGAGGACATATTCTTTCTCTATACATCCTAACCGGAGGATGTGCTTTTCTATGTCTCTTCAGACTTTTGTTGTTTTTATACTTTTCTAATAAAAGTAACTAGTTCATTTGAACATGCTTGTCTGTACTTCAATATCCATCACCTCAGGAAGCTCCTGGCTCACTCCTCACGGGCTGAGCGCCTTGTCTAAGGTAAAGGGGGTCTCCTAACTTGACATGGTAGCAGAGCACGGTTGTTATTGAAGTAATAGACCCCGCTTACATCCCGTAAGCTTCCTAGGAATTTTTCCCGAATGCCAGCGAAAAAGAAACGCAATCCTCTCACGCAATCATACGTTGATTCTCTCACGAGTGACCAGTTGGCCCAACTCAAGGAGACAATTCGTGTAACCGATTGTAAAAGGAATCCAACAATGTCTTTGCAAGGTGAGAAGGAAGTTCTTCCAGCTGACGCCTTCACTCATCAAACCGTAAGTGAATCTTACTTCATTGATGATGTAGAAACCAGGGAAAAGGATTGTAAATCTACCCAGGGTGAGCCCTCCGGCAGTCTTTCCATTAATCCTAGTGAAGATGAGGAGGAAGAGGAGACGTTAACTCTGTTCCCCTCACAATCATCTGGTACCCACGTTAAGGCACGAACCAAGACAAAGCACCTAGATGATTTTAGCTCTCTCACTTCTGCTAAAATAAAAGGAACTTCCTTAAACCTGCAGAAAATTGAAGAGCTCATTGACAAGGATGAGAAGGAGATAAATTCTTTAGAATCAGTTTGTCTCCATTTCGATAACCTTCCTACAATGAAAAATATAGAGCAGCAAGAACTCTATTTCAGTTACTTAAAAAAGGCTAATGAAGTCAGAACTGAATTACGATCTCTGAAAAAACTTCAGTTTAAACTTCTTGCAGAAAAAATGGAGATTATGTCCCTGAGAGGCAGTTCACGTGCTCATTCTCCACAGGGAGAGATAGAAGGAATCCATTCCTCCCACTCACCCCAAGATACGCATGGGCACATCGTAAATCCTCCTGTGGTCACACATTTTTTCCCATCACGCTCTAACATGGAAGACATTCCAAGAGAGGAAGGAGGGGCTTTCGAGCCCACAGTAAAAAAGTTGGTCCCTGTGCAGTTTGCAGAAGCAAGAAAAGGGGAGAGGACTTCCCCCACTATAGCAAGTTACGCAGCAGCGGCCACTAGTGGATGGAATGCCCGAGAGGAAAAGGCATTACCTGAAACCAGAAAGGGACTTTCCCAGGCAGACATGGCTGCAGAAATGCAGAAACCAAATGCTTTTGTCCCAGGTCCTTCTGTTTTACCACAGAGAGCTCCAGTCCATATTCCACAGATGCCAGCTCAACTTCCCCAGATGGGACAGCCACAAGGTTTGTCAGGAGGAATTGGAGCTCAACTCCAACCACTCCAAGCATTTCAGATGAATGCACCAACTAGACAAACCATCACTTCTTCTGTACTGAAAGGTGATTTTGTACTGATGCCTAATGGACACAATTATCGGAAGTGGCTTCATAGAATAAATCTGCACCTACTGGCTCATGACATAGAAGGGATTGCCCATAATCCCCCAGTAAGGCGCTGGACTGCAGAAGAAAGAGAAGCTGACATAAAAGCCAAGCTACTCATTCTCATGAGCATGGACCCACAATTGTCAATAAGGTATGACACACATGACTATACATCTGCTCAGATATTAGAGTCATTAGACGGCATGTTTAGGCCAATATCAGATGAAGGCAACTACATACTGATAACCAAGTTTACTAATGCTAAACTTCCAACAGGGGGTGAACTTGCACCACATTTATCTAAGATGTTCACATTACATAAAGACTTAGAAGAAAGAGGATACCGCTATGATAATAATCAAGTAAATGCGGCTATCATAACTTCCCTTGGTCCTGAATGGAAGGAAGTTGTTTACAAGTTCAGCATACTCCCACTGGCCCAGAAAACCACTCAAAGACTCTGTAACATGCTAACTGAAGAAGCAGAGTTGCTGAACACTGGTTTTAGACCCATGTCAACAGCATTTAAACCTAATTTGGCAAAGGGCGGTCAGCAGAAAACAAGTACTCCAAAGTACTCACGCCAGAAACCTTTTAAGAAGGATGACACTCGCAAATCTCCTGATGTGCAAAGTGTGAAGTCTGGCGAGACTGATCATCCACCTTATCCAACCCAGCCTAAGGGCGCGCACAAGAAAGGATCCAGAGGAAAGAGTTCTGGAGCTGCAAAGTCAACTCCCAAAGACTCAAAAGATGAGAAACCTACTTATGTTGGTATCATCCACCTCAGCACCGTTTCTGAGAAGAGTCCACTCTACGACATTCGTGAGTTATGGACCCTGGACAGCGGAGCAGCGGCACACATCGCATGCCGGAAGGAATCCTTCAGTGAGCTACATCCGACAGATGTCAAAGAAGTGTTTGGAGTTGGTGATCTTCGTTCCAAGGTGGAAGGAAAAGGAAAAGTCTTCGTCAAAGAACTGGACTCCCTTATCTCAAATGTTTTCTACGTTCCTACTGCCAAGAACAACATCCTTAGTGGATATTGCCTGAAAGAAGAATTGAAGGTTGTAATGAACTTTGGACTCAAAGACACTAACATCTTCAAGGATGGCAAACTTCTTGCTACTGCCATCCCCATCAAAGGTGTTTTTTATTTGCAACCAAAACCTGCCAACAAAGGTAGTGTAAGTATAAGCGTTCCAAAGGGCGTTAGCACAGGTCCAGAGAGAAACCCTGGTGCCACCGCTAGTTCAAAGGCTCCTAAAGCCAATGAAGCTCCTGAGGTTCCAAATGCTATTGCAAATGTTAAACATGTGTTAACAAACAAATCTTTTCATTCCAGGTGTATTCACAGATGGCATCGTCGCTTGGGGCACGCTTCTTACCCCGTCTTAGCAAAGATGCCTGAATATGCTGATGGTTTCAGAATTGATGGGGCTTGCAAAGTTTACCTTGATTGTAGAATTTGTAACTCTGCCAAATTTCAGGATCTCACAATCTCCAGATTTCCTGTCCGCCAGTGTACACGCATCTTTGAATTGGTCCATACCGACGTTGTCGGTCCATTTCGGCCTACTGTTGGTAAACGTAAGTACTTCTTAACTGTAGTTGACAGTTACTCACGATTTGGCTATGTTTTTCCTTTAAAACATAAATCAGAGGCGTTTGAGGCTTTTAAAGGCTTTGCTGCAGATATACTTACCCAACACAACGTCTGGATCGAGCGGATTCAAAGTGATCGTGGAGGCGAACTTATGTCACAAGAGTTCCAAGGATGGATGGCCAGGAATGGGATCCTCAGGCAGACTTCATCATCAGGAGCGCAGCAGCACAACGATGTATGCGAACACAGAAGCGGTATTCTACAGACAATGTTTCGTTGTCTCATTGAGGATGCGAACGTGGACTTTTCATACTGGGGCGAAGCATTAAGGTATGCTAATTACATTGTTAACAGAACATGGAGTAGCGTCATACAAGACACTCCTTATTACTTGCTTCATGGCAAGAAGCCTGATGTCCAGAACATCTACATTTTTGGTTGTTATGCCACTGTTAACATTCCAGTTGAACAGAGAAGAAAAGGAGGTCCTGTGTCTGAAAGAATGAGATTCATCGGCTTTGATGAAGTCTCCAAGTACCACAAATTTGCTGACTCTCATCACAGAGTTTACATTTCTAATTCAGCTAAATTTGAGGAAGACACAAATTGGTCCAGTATACATAGTAATGATACTTCAGTTTATTTTCCCAAGGATGGTATGGTGACACCTGATGACCAGGAAGCTGTGCCAGATGTTCCTGACGTTCCATGTGATGAACAACCTTCAACAGTCGCAGAGGAAACCTCTTGTGATGAACTTGAAGGCGGAAATGATGATGAAGGATGGACCAGCGTTCCCAGACGTTCCAAGAGAACCACTAAAGGAACTCCTCCAAAGAGATTTACACAGCAAGTATCTGAATCTCCTTATCTTTTCATGTGTAATAACCTTACACTTCCACCTGATCATTTTCACCAGATCAAACTTTTACCTAACTCTGAACAAGAAAAATGGTATGAGGCTATGGAACGCGAACTGGACTGTTTAAAGAAACTTAAAGTGTTCCAGCAGGTGGAGCCTCCTAACAAGAAGAAAGTCATTGGCACACGCTGGGTGTATAAAGTCAAACAAAATCCTAATGAAGGAAAGCTGTACAAAGCTAGACTTGTAGCTCAAGGATTCTCTCAAGTTTATCCAGATGACTACACTGACACATATTCACCCACAGTCAGAAATGAGAGTGTCAAGATTGCCCTGATCACTGCTGTTGCTTTGGGCTTAGAAGTTTTTCAATTTGATGTAGAGACTGCCTATTTGAACGCTGATCTGAATGAAGAGATCTACGTCAAAGGTGCTCCCGGATTCCAGGACCGAGAAGGTGAAGTTTGGTATCTGAGCAAGTCTTTATACGGCCTCAAGCAGAGCGCCCTCTGCTGGTACAAATTGTTATCCCAAAAGCTAAATTCAATGGGCTTTATTAAGTCCGAATCTGATGGATGCGTGTTCACAAAAGGGCAAGGTAAGACTTATGAAGTTGTTCTTGTTTATGTTGATGATATTGTTTATGTGGGTCTGAATGAAAGCACTAGTCAAACTTTTGCTAAGGGCCTTGAACAACATTTCACTTTGAAAAGCCTAGGGCATATTAATGATTATCTAGGTGTTCAGTTTGAGAAAACTGAGAAGGGGTTCTCTCTTTCACAAGAAAGCAAGGTTGACCAGCTTTTGCAAAATTGTAACATGTCTGATGCAAATACTTGTCGTTCTCCTATGCAGACTGATTTTTACAGGTTAACCCGAGGAGAGTATCCTGATTTTGAGAACAAAACGTTGTACCGGTCAGTGATTGGATCGCTATTGTACATCAGCAGTTGGACAAGACCTGACATTTCACTGAGTGTGAATCTACTGTCCAGATACGTTGGGAGAGCAACCACGTTTCACTGGTCTTGCATAAAGAAGTTGCTGAAATACATGAAGCTCACAAAAGGCAAAAAGCTGTACCTCGAGCCAGATCATGTTGAGTACCCTGAAGTGATTTGTTATGCTGATGCTGACTGGGCAAGTGACACGGAAACACGTAAAAGTACTTCTGGTTATATCATGTTTTTAAATGGTTGTCCTTTCTTTTGGAAAGTTAGGCAGCAGAAGTTCATTTCTTGCTCTTCAACTGAATCTGAATATGCATGTGTTTCTGATTGCTGTAATGCATTAATGTCTCTTTTTCCTCTCATTAATAGTATTTGGGAAAACCCGATGTTACCCATTTTTATTATGGAGGATAATGTTTCAGTTGCATTCATTGCTGAAACTGAATTTGTTGGAGCTCGTTCACGGCACATTCACATCCGGTATCAAAATACCAGAGAGAAGGTGAAAGAAGGATTCGTGAAAATTCAGTACATACCTACTACT
This sequence comes from Erythrolamprus reginae, assembly GCF_031021105.1. NCBI lineage: Eukaryota > Metazoa > Chordata > Lepidosauria > Squamata > Dipsadidae > Erythrolamprus > Erythrolamprus reginae. The sequence goes on along the minus strand of NW_027248454.1, from coordinate 151,755 downwards.
GAGCAGATCGCTGACTTGCTGAATAAGCCATTGCCAGCTGATCAACATGAATACCTCACCAACAAAATGTGCCTCAAGTGAATTGATGTCTTGATGTCCTGATGTCCCTCTTGTCTTTGATGACTGACAAAGAAGGGGTGTCACGCTGGGAATTGCCAGCCCTCATACACATTGAGAAACATCCAGTAGTTAGAGAGTTAATTCTGTCTAGTAAGGTAGCTCCTCCTGTGTGATGTAACTGTTTGTTCACATCCTGTCCCTTCTTGGAGAAGAAGGGCGGTCCTTATTGTAGAGGACATATTCTTTCTCTATACATCCTAACCGGAGGATGTGCTTTTCTATGTCTCTTCAGACTTTTGTTGTTTTTATACTTTTCTAATAAAAGTAACTAGTTCATTTGAACATGCTTGTCTGTACTTCAATATCCATCACCTCAGGAAGCTCCTGGCTCACTCCTCACGGGCTGAGCGCCTTGTCTAAGGTAAAGGGGGTCTCCTAACTTGACACTCTTAATGGCCTCTTTTGCCACACGGACAAATCTTTTAGCCATCCCATTAGACCAAGCTGCATGAGGAGAAACTAAGGCATACTTGATGCCTAGCTGGGCAAGGAACACCTCCATTTGTTTGGATGTGAATTGTGGCCCATTATCCGAAACTAGCACATCTGGGCACCCATGGATAGCGAACAATCGGCGCAATGCTTGTATGGTGGCACAAGAAGTAGTGGCTCCCATTACTATAATCTCTAGCCATTTTGAGTATGCATCAACCACTATCAGAAACATGTGGGGTCCCACTGGCCCCGCAAAATCGACATGAATTCGTGACCATGGGGCTTGTGGTGTTTCCCAATTTGTGGGGCTGGTCTGCTGGATCCATGAAATTGTGAAGCTGCCAGGCCCTTCCCTTTTGTAGGTTTGAGAGGAATCTGAGTGAACAGCTTCCCAAGAGTCCTGAGAAGTTCCACAAATGCTGTCCTTGCTGCCATTGACAGCTGTTCTTGAAACGTCATCAAGCAGAATATTAAACTCAGTGGAATCGGTAAACTGAGCACTTCCAAATTGGCTGGAACATTTGCTAGAATTACTTTCTTTACTCTTGCTGGTGCTCTTACTAAGTTCAGTTGGAGAATCGTTAGAGCTTCCTCTTTTTATGCATTCCTCCTGGAAAGTAGGATGAAGAACTGTAACATCAGAGGCCATCATTTTAAGGTTATATATTATAGTTAAATTGGAAACAGATATATAATGTCCTCCCCACGATCCCCAGGCAGAGGCTTGTACCAGAGGTCCGTTTATTCACGTTACCCAGTTCTTGCCCTAGAAGTGGCTGTTAAAAAGTGGCTGTTTAGATCTTTACTTCTATGGCAACTGGAGAACATCATGGGACTTGTACGGCAAAATTGAATTGAAGGAAAAGATAAAATAGCAGATATTATGGAGAAGGTTTCATAATTCCATCATCTCCAGTTTCTTCCCCACTTCCATAAATTATCTTTTTCTATTGAGCATAATACTCCTTGATCTGGGGCTAGGAAAGAGGACAAGCTCATTTTCCTTGATGTAATCAAATATCAAAGAACTAAACCCACAATTTTGAAGCATTTTAGAAATATTATATTTTATGATATATACTAATTCTATGAGGGAAGCAAAAAAAAAAGTATGTAAATATATGCATGCCTACATTAGTGTTGGTTCCACCAAGTTCCAGTTCCCTATTTATGTAGAAACACCTAGCTCACTGAGAAAAATATAATTTAGGGGTTTGGTAATAGAGTTAGAAGTAGATAATAAATACCTTTGTTTAAATAATGAAATTATGTTTTTCTTTTTATGGTTGGCCTTGTCTTGGCATGTTGGCTGAACTAGCCATTACTTTTTCAACAAGCTGTAATTAAACCATGGATCAGCATAAAAAATTATCAGGATCCATACATTGTCCTATTTTTTAACTAGTTAATATTAAACCATTTTCTAAAATATTCCAGGGATTTCCTACTAATACAATAAAAAAAATATAAATTGCATTCTTTAGCTTCCAGGTTTATGAAAGAAACTTTTCAGTAACTAAGTAATGTTTATAACATAGTTATAAATGGTCTGCAAAAAAACAAAAAAAACCCCAAAAATCTTATTGTAAGTTGCATGTTGTTTTGTTGTTAGTTGCTAAGTCGTGTCCACCCATTGTGACCCCAAGGACAATGTTCCTCCAGGTCTTCCTGTCCTCTACCATACCCCAGAGTCCATTAAACTCATACCTATTGCTGCAATGACTCCATCCAGCCACCTCCTTCTCTGTTCTTCCCTTCTTCTGTTGCCCTCAATCTTTCCCAGTATTAGGCTCTTCTCCAGTGAGTTCTTCCTTCCCATTAGATGGCCAAAGGATTTGAGTTTCATCTTAGCTGCTTATTATAATAATAATAATAACAACAATAGTAATGATGATGATGATGATGGTGGTGGTGGTGAAGATGAAGAAGAAGATGATGATATGCTTAGGAAGTGTTTGACTTGTAATATTGTGATACGAAATTCAGCATATAAATCACATTTGCTACGCATTACTATTTTTTCTGAATAAAATAACAACAACAACAATAGAGTTGGAAGGGACTTTGGAGGTCTTCTAATCAAATCCCCTGCTTAGGCAGGAAACCCTACACTACTTCAGACAGGTGATTACGCCCAGCTGATGCCTCCCAGCAGCCACCAAAAACCAGGAAATAGCCTCCACCAACCTGGGATTTCCTCCGGTACTACCCAAAGCCAACGCTACCAGCCTGAGCCCCTTTCACCCAGGTGATTCTCCCCACCCCACCCTCACGGAGCCTTCAAAAAACCTGATTTCCTACCCCGGAGCCTCCGTCAGCTTGGTATCCCCCCCTCCTTAAACTGCCTGCTTGAGCCCCTGCCACCCAGCTGTTTCCTCCCCCCTCACCTTTACAGAGCCATCAGGTAATCTTCAGGAGGATTCCACCTCTAAACTCCAGAAGCTTAGAGATCTCTCCTCAAAGCTCTGATTCCTGAAGACCCATCCTGCAAATCTAGCTTCTGTTGAAAGTTATATCCAACATTAAAGAAACTTTAACCTTGTGGCTTCAAACAAAGCCACTCTTCTAACAAAGAGACCATGTGATCCCATAGGTGAAAGAGACCAAATAACCAAACAATTTAAATAAATAAATCAAGTGGCTGCGAGGGGCACTGGAGCTCAGCAGAATCATCTCAGTCTCCAGAGACTACTATAAACTCCAATAGCCCAGCCTAATCATCCCTAATTGCTCCTAGCTTCAGAAACACAGTAGACCCATCAGCAAGCCCCAAGATACTTATCCTCACTGACTTTAACAAAGAAATGTTTACTACCTACTATCTAACAGCATTCTACTTCAACCCTATCTACTGGGCAAACACTATTTTATTAACAAGAATGCCAAACAGAAAATCAAAAAACGCCACAAACCCCCCCCCCCAATGGATGATGATTTCACCAACACTGATGATTTATGCTACAAATGTATCAAATCCACCATACAAAAAGAAGAATGCACTAAATACCAAATGTGCCATAATTACATCCACAATACCTGCCTGAAAATTAGCAAAAATGTCACCAACTTCCTACAAAAAACTTCCTCATGTTTACCTAAAATGAATGACCTAATCATCATGTCAATAAAATTTCAAAACCTGGAAACAACCATAGCCTCACCAAAAGTCCTCATAGATCCCATCGAATCACGCATTGAAGAACGTTTGCAAGCCCACATTGAAGAATGCTTGCAAGCATGCTTCACATCTTTGGATAACAAAGTTGCCCACAACCATTCTAACTTCCAATCCATCACTACTCAAAACCAACTCTCAATAAACCAAGATTAGGTATGCACGCCTCTTACTTCCTCAACAACATCCACTGCTAATCTCAAATGTAAACTGATGAACTCAAGAAGCATCGTTAATAAAATACTTGAACTCCTTCTCTTACTACAAACGGCTAAATTTGACATCATATTTATCTGTGAAACATGGTTAAATGAATCCCTCCCAGACTCCATTATCACAGTAAGTGACTATCAAGTTTACTGTTCTGACTGCGAATCCCGCAGAGGAGGTGGTGTTGCAATCTTCTACAAGAAAACACTCAATCTTAAAAAAGTGCAAGTTGAACAAGAACTTTATCTTCCTGAAACCATCATCTGTGAACTGACTTTAGATACCACACTTCAATTCTTTCTATGTTATAGAGCTCCAGATTATGATATCACACACGCGAACAAACTAACCTCACTACTAATGTGGGCAAGCTCCCACCCTCATCCTCTTATATTTCTTGGAGACTTAAACCTTCCACATATAAACTGGACCCTAAATGAATGTTCCACTGAACCCATACATTTAACCCTTTACAATGCCATTACTGGCCTAGGACTAGATCAACTAGTAACAAACAAAACTAGACTTAACAATTGTCTTGACCTCATCTTCTGCAACAGCCTACACTCAATTTACGGACTACAAATAAAAGAACCCTTTTCTAACAGTGACCATAGCATGATTGACTTTTACCTAAACATACACCCTCAAAAACACCATCTTAATGAAGGGACAACCAAGTATAACTTCAAAAAGGCCAATTACGACCTCATCGAAGCCTACCTCTCACCTCTTGACTGGCACATAATTTTCTCTGATTGCATCACTACTGAAGACTACTACAATATGTTTTTACTTGAAATCCAAAGAGTCATCAAATTATACGTACCACTAATATTCACCAAAACTAAGTAAAACAAATTACCCATAAAAATAAGAAAGCTCCAAACCAAAAAAAAAATATTCTTTGGCGCAAAAATAAAGCAGGCCATGTTTCAAACTTTAAAAGCCGCTATAAAACTTTGTGTCACCAAATAAATACTGAATGTACCAATTATCACATCATCCAAGAAGAAAACATTCTATGGACAAGGTCTACTTGCGCCTTCTGCAACTTTGTTAACAATAAACTCAAAGACTCTAGACCCATCCCACCCCTTTAAGGACCAAACAACATAGACCATAATGATGAATCAGTCATAGCCAACCTCTTTAACACCTTCTTCAGCTCAGTCTTTGTTAGCAACAATGGCTCATGCCCAACATTTCCTAACTGCACCACAAATAACCTTAATGATCTTTCACAAATTTATTTTACAGAAGATAATGTTAGAAAGGCATTACAGAACCTAAAAGCATCTTTATCAATTGGACCAGATGGACTATGTGCGTACTTCTTAAAAAAGCTCTCCTCCACCTTGGCTGAACCTCTGAGCATAATTTTTAATAAATCTTTCAGTACTAACTTCCTACCCACACTATGGTCACTTGCCACAGTCATCTCTATCTTCAAAAAAGGAGAACCAAGCAACATTAAAAATTACAGACCTATCTCTTTGTGTTGTGTCAACTGCCAAGTTATGGAATAAATCATAAATCAATTCATTACATTCCACCTTGAAGTTAATAACCTACTTTCCAATAAACAATTTGGTTTCAGAAAAAAAATATCCTGTAATCTACAACTCTTACACTATAAAAACATTTGGACCACTCAACTTGACCAAGGTAATCCAATTGATGCAATCTATATAGACTTTTGCAAAGATTTTGACTCAGTTGTCCACAACAAACTTCTTCTGAAACTCAAATCCTACGGCATCTCTGGACTACTACACAATTGGTTAACAGCATTCCTATCTAACAGACAACAAGTGGTCAAAATAGGAAGTGCCACTTCTCTTCCTGCTCCTGTTAACAGTGGTGTCCCTCAAGGTAGTGTTTTAAGAACCATACTATTCATACTATACATAAACGATCTTTGCGATTGCATCACTAGCAATTGCGTTCTCTTTGCAGATGATGTCAAACTATTTAATACCACCGACAATGCTGCTACCCTTCAAAAAGACCTTGACCACGTAGCAGAATGGTTTAAAACCTGGCAACTTCAAATCTCCACCACTAAATGCTCTGTCTTACATATTGGTAAAAAGAATCAGAATACTAAATATAAACTTGGAGGAATTGAACTTATTGATAACCCTCAATCTGTCAAAGACCTTGGAGTACTCATATCCAATGACCTAAGTCCAGGGCCACCATCAGGAATTTTGGGGCCCCATACAGCCTAAGTGTCTGGGCCCCCTCCCGCCATTAGAAAACTATTTTAAGTCGCCAAGCCACTCCACCCCCCGGGGATCATTTCCCGCTTCACGCCAAGCGAGGCGGTCCCATTGGCCAGTGTTTCCCAACCTTGGCAACTTGAAGATATCTGGACTTCAACTCCCAGAATTCCCCAGCCAGCAAACGCTGGCTGGGGAATTCTGGGAGTTAAAGTCCAGATATCTTCAAGTTGTCAAGGTTGGGAAGCACTGCCATAGGCTATTTCAGGAACTGGGTTAAGCCGATTGTGTGTACTCGTCCAGGAGAAAGAAAGAAGCGGGAGCGACGAGGGAAAGAAAGATCCTCCTGGCATCGGTCAGGCGGAGCGAGGCTTATTTATGGCTCCTTGGCACTTCTCCCTTCTTGGAAGAGGCCTTGTTGACAAAACCATGTGCTTTCTAGCGAGGGGAGAGGGGAGGGGGATCCCACACCCAGCAGCCACCGGCGAGGAGCTGGAAAGGACGAGGGGAGAGAAAAAGCAGGGTACCAGCAGTCGGGCAGGTGTCTTGAGGCGCACTCTCATCTGGAAGGAAGGGAAGAAAGGCGAGGGCCAGCTATGAAGGAAGGAGGGAAGGAATGGTAAAAGGGGCGATCAAGAGAGGAATGGGTGAATGAATGGACGGAGGGTGGGAAAGAAGAAAGGAAAGAGGGAAGAGACAGGAACAGAGGAAGTGTGCAAAGGAAGCAAGGAAAGGTGTGAAAGGGGAGAGTAAGAGAGGAAGGAGTGAAAGAAGGGAATGAGGGAGGAAAGAAGGGAGGAAGGAGAAGGAAAGCAAGGAATGGAAGGAGGGAAGGAAAGAAAGAAAGAAAGAAAGAAAGGCGGAAGGGACAGGAACAGAGGAAGGAAGCAAGGAAACTTATGAAAGGGGAGAGTAAGAGAGGAAGGACTGAAGGAAGGGAGGGAGGGAAGAAGGTAGGATGAAGAAAGAAAAGAAGAAATAGAGGAAGGGAAGGTAAAAGAGAGAAAGAAAAAGAGCAAGAAAGAAAGAGAGAAAGAAAGAAAGAGAATGAAAGAGAAATACAAATAGAGAGGGGGAATGAAAGAAATGGAAGGAGGGAAGGAAGGAGAGAAAGCAAGAGAAAGAAAGAAAGCAAGAAAAAGAAAAAAGAATGAAAGAGCAAGAGAGCAAGAGAAAGAGAAAGAAAGAGAGAAAGAAAGAAAGAAAGAAAGAAAGGCAACTTCAAAGAAAGGCTCACTGAGCATCTCTCACTCTCTCTTTCTATCCCACTTTCTTTCTCTCTCTTCCTTTCTATCTCTCCTCTTCCTTTCTCTCCTCTCTCTCCCTCTCTTTCTACCCTCCTTTCTCTTCCTTCCTTCCTTCTCTCCCTCCCTTCCCTCCCTCCTTCCTTCCTCTCCATTTTTCTTTCCCTCCCTCTCTTTCCCTTTTCTTTCTTTTGGTCCACTTCTCTCTCTCTCCGCTTTTCTACTTGCCTCCCCCTCGCGCCTCGCCCTTCCCACCCGGCCACCCGCGCGCGCTTACCTGCTCCCAGCGCCAGCAGCAGGAATTCGAGTAAGCCCAAAAGAAGCCATTGGCTCCGGGTGGCGGGCGGTGTTCATGCCCCCCCTGAACCCCCGGCCCAGCACTTCCAGAGGCCGAAAGGCGCGGCTCTCTTGCCCTTGCAATCCTCGGGGGGACACAAGGCCGGCGGAGAAGCCGGCCGGGCTCAGCCCTCTCCCGGCTTCCCCAATTCCGCTTCCCCAGCAGCGCGGCTTGGCTTCCGGAGGGCCGAGCCAACCCCGCGGTCATTCCTCCTTCTGTGGCTGCCATCGGGGCTCCCTGCCTGTCTGCCGGCCTCCCTACCTTCTTTCCTCGCGGGGGTGGGAAGAAGGTGCGGGCCGTGGTCGGAGAAGCTCCGCAGAGGCAGTTTGTCTCAATCGGGGTTGGAGAGTTTTTGGCGGGCGCCGCCCCCCCTCCCATTTTCCAATTTGGCCGGGCCCGTGATGCCACTCCCAGTAATACCGGTCTATCGACGGCCCTGCTTAAGTCCAAGAGCCCATTGCAACAGCATTGCCAAAAAGGCTTTAACAGTTGTTAACCTAATCCTTCACAGCTTCTTCTCTGGTAATTTTGAACTGCTAACAAGAGCTTACAAAACATTTCTCAGACCAATCCTAGAAAACAGCTCATCTGTATGGAACCCCCATTGCATATTTGACATCAACATAATTGAGAGAGTCCAGAAATATTTCACAAGAAGAGTCCTTCACTCCTCTTCTCACAACAAAATACCTTATTCTGCCAGACTTGAAATTCTTGGTTTAGACAACTTACAACTCCGTCGTCTCCGTTCTAACTTAATTATAGTTCATAAAATCATATACCAAAATGTCCTACCTGTTAGCAACTACTTCACCTTGAACCGCAACAACACACGAGCACAAAATTGATTTAAATTAAATGTCAACCGCTGCAAACTTGACTGCAAAAAATACAACTTCAGCAACAGAATAATCAATGCCTGGAATGCACTACCTGATGCTGTGGTTTCTACTCCTAACCCCAAAACCTTTAACCTTAGACTATCTACAATTGACCTCTCCCTCTTTCTAAGAGGTCTGTAAGGGGTGTGCATAAGCGCAAAACTGTGCCAACCGTCCCTGTCCTATTGTCTTCTTTTGTTATTTATTATCATTACTTATCTAATGTTTTATTTGTACAAATTACCACCCTATAATTGTTTGACAAAATAAATAAATAAAATAAATAAAATCTGCTTAAAATCTTCCAATGTTGAAGCATTCACAACTTCTGGAGGCAAGCTGTTCCACTGATTAACTGTTCTGACTGTCAGGAAATTTATCCTTCGTTCTAAGTTACTTGTCTCCTTGTTTAGTTTCCACCAATTGCTTTTTGTTCTACCCTCAGGTGCTTTGGAGAATAGGTTGACTCCTTCCTCTTATAAGAAGGCAATAATCAGCAGAAAGGAAAGTTACCTACTATGATCAGAAATTAAGAATTATAAAAGTCTTGTTTTATAATTTTATAAAACCATTATGCTGTTCCATACCTCATGTAAGATAGATGGACTTCCTTCAGGCTGTGAGATTTTGGCCTAGCCAAAGGAATGGAACCCACCATGTCTGGGATCCAAAAATGACCTCAAAGGCTGGGCAGACTTCAGGACCTCTTTTCATCCCCAGTGTTGGTGTGGAGGGGCAGGCCCAACTCCTTTGTTGGTTGCATTTGGGGAGGGGCTTGCCATGGGCTCAGGGCCAATTATTATCCTTTCTTCCTCTTAATGACTTGGTTCTTTTTCCTGGCTTTTCTCTACATTGCTTATTTGCCTTAACAACTTTTAATTCAGTGGCTTCGGCCTAGTATCACATGTTCCTCGCTTAACCAACAGTTGCTTTGCCTTCAGAGTTATGGTGTTTCTCCTAAAGTACTTATGACCCAATTCCACTGTTTTAGTTCAGTGGCTTCGGCCTAGTCCCACACGTTCTTCGCTTAACCCACAGTTGCTTTATGATGCTCCCCCAAAGTAATGTCCAAGTTCCAGAGTGTGAAGTATGAAGTATTGCCTCTAGCATAAAATAAAATCTTAATACAGTATAAAGGGAGTTCTTCTTGAAAAATTAGTATTGTTCTTATAGTAAACAATATGGTTCAGAAGTTTCCAGAAAAGAGAAGTGAGGGCAGGGGTGCTTTCTAAGCAAGAGTTGGGGAGATTTTGCCCTGCAACTAGGGTATATTTGTTAATAAACATTCCAGATTGGCCTGTTTTATTAGTATCCAACCAACGAAAACACGAACAATGGTGAGTGCGGGGGGGGGGGGGCAGGGGTCTAAAAACCAGATGCATGCTTTGTTCTGAGTCCAATTCATGTGCACACATATTTGGAAATATGGTAAACCTTTGCTAATTTTTGATACTGGATTACCTTAATTTTTTTATTGCTTATGCTTCCAGGTGCTACTGGCCATTGAAACAGCTGTATGAACTGCTGAAAGTGGCTGGATTCATAAAACTACCAAGCCTCAGGTAATCAAATTCAATGTAGGCCACTGAATAAATTGTGGGGATTTGAGCAACCAAACACAATATGCAAATGAGGAAAATATTTGTGTGTAAATGCAGATTCTTCCTGTTGGGGGGATATATAGTAGACAACAGAGACTTTTTTATCCTAACTAAGGAATTGCATCACAGTGTGGGGAGAAAGTATGAAACATAATTAGCATAACCATAAATTGCCCCAGAAGCGGAGTAAAGACGCTGAGACAGTGTATGTGTTAAATATAGGGTCACTTTATTAAATTAGCATAAATTTAAATAACATAACTTTAAATACATAAAATTAAATATTTAAATTCAACTATAAACAGAGGACCTGCAGAGGCCAAAAACTAACGGGGCGGAAATTCCTGCCAGAACCTTCCTGGGTAACATTGGGCAAAACTCCTTGCTGAACCAGGTGAAGGTAGCCACCTTCACCTTGATCAGAGCCACGGCCTTTGGCGTGTGGGAGGAGCTCACCCTCCAATCCCCGAGGGAAATTGGATCCGGTGAGCCCCATGGGCATCCTCTCTCCAATCCCCGAAGTTGTAATAACCTATAGTTCATGGAGAGAGGCGGTCCATCATCCTTTTAAAAGATGCCCAAAGGAGCATGCGCAGTCGTTCCTACTGCCCATTTCCGCCCCTACCATGCCAACCCCAGTGACCAGAGGGAAGCCTAATTACAATATCTATATAGCGCTGCACCCACTAACCATTCCATCCGTACTGTCAGTGTAGAATAGGCGAAAAAACGGCCGCCTCTAAAGGGGAAGCCGCAAAAAATTCCTATTTGGCCCTGAAAAAACCTCCTTCGGACACACTGTTGATAGCGGAGGGCGGGCGGGTGTTCGCTTCGGGACTCCGACAGAGCAAGGAGGAGGTCCTGCTCGGACCGCTCTTAAACTATAGGAGGTATAAAGAGTCTGGAAGTATAGCTGATAGAGAGGTGTATAAAATGAGACAGAAGGAGGCGAAACAGATAATATATGCTGCTAAAGCCTCAAAAGAGGAAGAAATAGCAAAATCTGTAAAGAAGGGGGATAAAACCTTCTTCAGATATATTAGTGATAGGAAGAAGAAAAACTGCAGCATCACAAAGCTTAGTACCAGGAATAATACATACATTGATGGGAATAAGGAGATCGCTGACCATTTCAATAGCTACTTCTGTTCAGTTTTCTCAAAAGACACCTTACAAAATAATAATAATACTATAGAGGGATATAGCATTGCTTCCAGCTGTACGGATTCAGCTCCAGTGATCTTAGAAGCCGATGTCTTAGAAGAACTTGAAAGATTAAAGATAAATAAGGCAATGGGTCCAGATGGCATCCACCCCAGAGTTCTTAAAGAACTCAGATCTGTCATTGCTACCCCCCTGACTGATTTGTTTAACAAATCCCTGTTAACAGGAGATGTTCCTGAGGATTGGAGAATGGCCAGTGTTGTGCCTATCCACAAGAAGGGCAGTAGAGAAGAAGCTGGTAACTACAGGCCAGATAGCTTGACATCAGTTGTAGTTAAAATGATGGAGACTCTACTCAAAAAGAGGATAAATCAGCATCTAAAAAACAATAACTTATTGGACCCAAATCAGCATGGCTTTACTGAAGGCAAATCGTGTCAGACTAATCTCATTGAGTTCTTTGACTATGTCACAAAGGTGTTGGATCAAGGTGGTGCCGTGGATATTGCCTATCTGGACTTCAGCAAAGCCTTTGATACGGTTCCACATAAAGAGCTGATAGATAAATTAGTGAAGATTGGACTTAATCCCTGGATAGTTCAGTGGATTTCAAGCTGGCTGAAGCATAGACATCAGAGAGTTATTGTTAATGGCGAGTATTCTGAGCAGAGTCAGGTTACAAGCGGTGTGCCACAAGGGTCTGTTCTGGGTCCTATTCTTTTTAATATGTTTGTGAGTGACATAGGGGAAGGTTTGGTAGGAAAGGTTTGCCTATTTGCCGATGACTCTAAAGTGTGCAATAGGGTTGATATTCCTGGAGGGGTCTGTAATATGGTAAATGATTTAGCGTTACTAGATAAATGGTCAAAGCAATGGAAACTGCAGTTTAATGTTTCCAAATGTAAAATAATGCACTTGGGGAAAAGGAATCCTAAATCTGAGTATTGCATTGGCAGTTCTGTATTAGCAAAAACTTCAGAAGAGAAGGATTTAGGGGTAGTGATTTCTGACAGTCTCAAAATGGGTGAACAGTGTGGTCGGGCGGTAGGAAAGGCAAGTAGGATGCTTGGCTGCATAGCTAGGGGTATAACAAGCAGGAAGAGGGAGATTGTGATCCCCTTATATAGAGCGCTGGTGAGACCACATTTGGAGTACTGTGTTCAGTTCTGGAGACCTCACCTACAAAAAGATATTGACAAAATTGAACGGGTCCAAAGACGGGCTACAAGAATGGTGGAAGGTCTTAAGTATAAAACGTATCAGGAAAGACTGAATGAACTCAATCTGTATAGTCTGGAAGACAGAAGGAAAAGGGGGGACATGATCGAAACATTTAAATATGTTAAAGGGTTAAATAGGGTTCAGGAGGGAAGTGTTTTTAACAGGAAAGTGAACACAAGAACAAGGGGACACAATCTGAAGTTAGTTGGGGGAAAGATCAAAGGCAACATGAGAAAATATTATTTTACTGAAAGAGTAGTAGATCCTTGGAACAAACTTCCAGCAGACGTGGTTGGGAAATCCACAGTAACTGAATTTAAACATGCCTGGGATAAACATATATCCATCCTAAGATAAAATACAGGAAATAGTAAAAGGGCAGACTAGATGGACCAAGAGGTCTTTTTCTGCCGTCAGTCTTCTATGTTTCTATGTTTCTATGTAAATAGGGTGATCCAGGACCTCCCCCCTGGCCCTGCATGCAGCGCGCCACCTTGGCGCGCTTCCAAAAGCCATACGTCCAGTTTCGCTGGAAACCGGAAGTTCAGAGCTCTGCAGAGCTCAAGGTAGGGTCTCCCAGCTCCAAGGGCAATTTCGACTGGCGGTTTAAGCCGCCGACCGGGCATAAGTGTGAATCAAATAAATAATAACTGTATAGTATGGGGATCAATATAGCAGGAAGAGATACTTTAGGATGTTGTTACAGGTTTAGGATGATTAAAGCAAAAGGAACTAGCAAAAACATAGAAGTAAAATCCCTCAGATTAAACCTTTTGCTCCACCCAATGGTACCAAATTAGTCATTTAGAGTGTAAATAGACAATTTGAGACAAATTTTTGAAATTGAGACTAGATATGGAAGTACAAATGCCTGGGTAAAATGGATAAAATACACTGTACAGAATTCAAAAGAAAGAAAATGTTATGCTTGTGGTCAGGCGAAATCATTAGCCCACAGGTAGCATGAGATGCATATTGGCTCTTTTTCAACATAGAACAGCCTCAGGAAATGAAAGTTATAAATCCCTTTCTCTCCTTTGTCCACCAGTAAAAGGTCTGCTCACTGGGCACAATGACTTGTGCGGGTGCCAGGGAGCCGGTGCACGGTGGCGGGCCAAAACCGCCCCCCCCCCATTTTTCAATTTGGCCGGGCCCCTGACGCCAGTAGCAGTAATACTGGCCTATTGGGGGCTCTGATTCCACCAGGCATGCTGTCAACTGCATAGCTGTACAGCTAGATGCCACCAGTAGAATGACTTGGGGAAAAATACAATGGCACTAGATATGATATTGGCAGAAAAAGGAGGAGTGTGTATAAAGTTAGGATGTAGGTACTGTACTTTTATTTCAAATAACACAGCATCGGATGGAACAATCACTAGGGCCTTACAAGGTCCCACTACATTAACAGAGTAATTGGCTGATGGTTTTGGAACAGATACCTCCTTTACTGGATGGCTCAATTCCTGGTTTGGAAAATGGAAGGGGGTTGGTTCCATCATTACTGACTTCAGTAATAGCAGTTTAAAAAAAATAATATTCTGACAGCTTTCGTTTGCTGTATAATACCTGCGTCTGAGGATTAACTCAAAGATTTATAGTAACAACCATAACTTAAGAGAATATCCCCAGGAAAACCTCCTCTCTATAGGGAAACAGATTTAATGTATATGAGAGGGGGAAATGACCAAAGTAGTGAAAAGTGATCACAAAAATGTGAATAAAGTTATGACATTTATTAGGGTTTAGAAGGCAATAAAAAGGAGCAAAGTGGGAAATTTGGAAATATGAAATATTGCCTCTAAAATAAAGTTTAATTATAACAGAGAGTTAAGGAACATTGAAAAAATAATATTGTTATTACAGTTAACAATATGGTTTAGGAAAATCAAGAAGGGGGAGTTTTCTGAACAGTAGTTAGGATGACTTTGCCCTGTAACTAGCGTATTTGTGTTAATAAGCACTCCAGACAGGTTGAAAGCTTGTTAGTATCCAGCCAATGGGAAACCAAAACAGTATTGCAGGTGGGGGTGGTATAAAAACGTATTGCATGCTCTGGATCCAACCATGTGCACCTGTATTTGCAAATAAGTAATTAACTTTTAATTAATAAACTTATAAAGTAATAAATAATTTTTGGATCCGGATTGCCTACATTGCTTTATTGCTTACCTACCTTACCTTACACAGGGTTCTGAAGCCGTTCCCTGCCCCCATCACATGACTCTGGCAAATTGCAGTGGTATTTGGGCCGGGTTCTTGAAAAAATATCCATAACAATGCATTGACTTGGTTAATAGCACAATGTTTGTTTAATGATCGCAGGATTTGCTTTAAAAATAAAATGTTCACTTAAGACTCATCACCAGAAAAAAATTTGTAAAATCAGGGTGGTCACATAAATGCCTTGATTTACAACCATAATAACTTATGGTGGAAATTCCGAGCTCCTTTACAGTCATAATTTGAGCACTGTGTATATTG
Organism: Erythrolamprus reginae; assembly: GCF_031021105.1. Classification (NCBI taxonomy): domain Eukaryota; kingdom Metazoa; phylum Chordata; class Lepidosauria; order Squamata; family Dipsadidae; genus Erythrolamprus; species Erythrolamprus reginae. Next base: position 136,658 of record NW_027248454.1, on the reverse strand, counting down.
GATAGCAGCAGAGCCAGTGAAGGGCTACCAAAATTTTTACTACCACACTGTGGGCGTGGCTTATGCAGGATGCCCTGCATTTCCTTTCAACATATTTCAGTGCAAATTGGGTGCTCTGGGATGGAGGTCCAGTTTCGCTACCCCACTGTGTTGCCCTCCATCTGCGCAGAGTGATAGGAAGGTGTTAGATAATCCCTTCATAGGCAATGGCAGGGGGATTATTTCATACTTCATGGGACAAGGCAATGATAAACCACTCCTGTATTCCACTCAAAAGCACAGAGGTACACAAAAGGGTGAGATTACACTGTCAATGTAATTACACTGACAGTGAGATACACTATCATTATTTCAACCTACATGTTGAATGTATATGAGGAAGGTAAGATAAATTGCTTGATTTTGCTTCCTTAATCACAAAAGTTTTCATTCCCAATATCAACATTCTCCCTCACCTTTTTAGCAGTATTTTTCCATCACTGCAAGCATGAACCCAGGCAGCAACATTCCCATAAGATTCTGCCAAATTAAACTCTTTGTTTACTAAGCAAATTTATTCTTAGTTCCCCGAAAAGAAGACTTAAGGGGGAAAGGGAGAGAGAGAAAAACAGGGAAGGAGTCTCAATGCTGCTCAAGTCAATTTAATCAAACAAAGCCGGATTTTCAGCCCAAGGGACATATACCAGGTAACTTAAATCTCTATTTCAATTCCAAGGCCGACCCTTTTTTACATCGCTGTGGGGTAAGGTAGGTCTTTGCTCACCTCAGCCTGATACAGGATTACCAGCAGCTGCCTGTTCATGAGGAGGCTGCAAAGCCACAGACAATTACCATACACAGGGGGGCTTTTTGTTGCAAAAGGCTTCAGTTCAGTGTAAGCACTGCCCCCGGGGATCTTTCAGGGTCTAATGGAATGGCTGCTCAGGGGGGTGGAAGGGGCCCTTCCATATTTTGATGAAGTTATCATAGCGGCAGCAAATGAGGAGGAGCTACTGGGAAAGTTGAGAGTGGTCCTTACAAAATTTGAGGAAGTGGGCTCATGGGTCAAGGCTTCAAAAGCGTATTCTCAGCCCCTTCAGTTGAATTCTTAGCATTTACTGTGAATGCTAGAGGTATCCAGCCCACCCCCACGAAGACCGCAGCCATTATAGATGCCATATCCCCCATGTCAAATGCCGAGCTACAGGCTTTCTTGGGGCTTCTTAACTTCTATTCTGTTTTCCTGCCCCATAAGGCGTCTGTTGCAGAGCCACTGCACAGACCTCTAGACTCGGGAGCCAGATGCCACTGGGGCCCTGCAGAAAATCTGGCCTTCTCAGCTGTCGAACAACTTCTGGTATCAAACTCACTACTTCCACAATATTCTGAGCAACTTCCCCTAGTTTGGCACGTGATGTCTCTGAGTACAAAACGAGTGTGGTATTAAGCCATCAGTTGCCTAATGGCAAGGAAGCACCCAATGCATTTTATTCAAGAACTCTAGCTAACCCAGAAGGGAATTACAGACAGGTAGATAAAGAGGCATGGGCTCTACGAGCTGGGGTATGCCGTTTCCATCATTACTTCTATTGCCGCCAATTTATGTTGGCAACTGATCATCAACCGCTATTGGGCGTACAGGCTAAGAACAAGCAGTCACATCAGGTGATGTCCTTGCACATGATGCGATTGTCAGTTTTCCTAGCCAATTACGAATATGATTTAGCATACTGGCCAGGATGAAACATAGTGCATGCAGATGTTTTAAGCTGCTATACGCTATCCGCCAGCCTCAAAGACCCAGACCCAGCTGCGAGACCGCCTTCTGTGGCTGGTTGGTTAGGTCCCACAGAGTTGGTCTTCTCCAGGTCCCGTCGAGTAAGCAATGTCGTTTGGCGGGACCCAGGGGAAGAGCCTTCTTTGTGGTGGCTCGGACCCTATGGAATCAACTCCCCCCAGAGATTAGGACTGCCCTCACCCCACCCACCTCTGTCGTAAGGCTTGGGGGAACTGAGACATCCCCCCCTTGCCTATGTAATTTTGTGCATGATATGACTATGTGTATGTATTTTATCTATTGGTTTTTTTTCTTTTTAGACTTTTTAATGTAAAACTGTTATTTTAGATTTTAATTATTAGTGTTGTTACCATGTATTGTTTTTATCACTGTTGTGTGCCGCGCTGAGTCTACGGAGAGGGGCGGCATACAAATCTAATTATTATTATTATTAATAATATTAATAATAATAATAATATTAATGGCTATCTCTGAATTAAACCTGCCCATAACTGCATCCAATATAGCCATGGTCCCAGCGAGAGACCTTAAATTAATTAGGGTCCTGTCATGGGTCCCTAGAGGGTGGCCACAAGGCAGGGGCCCTCATGACTTCCTTCCGTTCCAAACTAGACAAAATGAATTATCAGTCTACTTTGGACTGAGTGCGTGGTGATTCCTCAGTCATTGCACAGCCCTATATTATATTTACTACATGAGGAATACCCTGGGGTAGTTTGTATGAAGTCATTGGCATGTAGTTATAGGGCCAGGCATTGACAAGGACATTGAGATCAAAGTGGCTATATGTCACCCATGCCAAGAGCCTGAGATTTGGGAGACTCTACCTGTCCCATGGTCGAAGCTTCATATAGATTTAGCCAGCCCTATCCGTGACCAATTTCTTTCTGATTGTAATGGATGCTTTTTCAAAGTGGTTAGAGGTTTATACCATAACATTTACTACAGCTGAAGCTATTATTCATGCACTTTCTAATCTAATAGTGATTTGTAGATTCCCTGACCCCATAATTTCAGATAATGTGCCTCAGTTCACCTTGGCGGCTTTCCATCATTTCCTTGATTCTAAGGATGTAAAAAATGGATTAATCACCCCCTGACATCCTTCTGGAAACGGTCAAACAGACCTAAGTTGCAAAGCCCGCTGCAACATCATAGCCAAAAAGTCTTCAAGAGGTTGTTACCCTAATCCTATGTAGCCTCTGCTCTGGTAATCTCACACTAATAACCAGAGTGTACAAAACTTTCACCAGACCAATCCTTGAATACAGCTCATCTGTCTGGAACCCACACCACATTTCGGACATAAATACTGTAGAAAATGTCCAGGATACTTTACTAGAAGAGCCCTCCATGCAACTAAACTTACAATCCGAGTTTTAGAAAGCTTAGAACTATGTCGCCTTAAACACGACCTAAGCACAGTCTATAAAATCATCTGCTACAATGTGCTTCCTGTCAATGACTACTTCAGCTTCAACCACAACAATACACAAGCACACAACAAATACAAACTTAAAGTAAAGCACTCTAAACTCGACTGCAGGAAATATGAGTTTAGTATTCAACTTACTACCAGACTCTGTAGTATCATCACCCCCAAAAACCTTACCCTTAGACTATCTACTAGTATTGTGTATCTAAATATTGTTATAACGTTGTATACCACCAATACGTACAAAACAAATAAATAAATAAAAATAAAATAAAATAAAGTCTCCTTGATAGCTTTGTGTTACATTGCATGATTAAGTCTAACAAGATTCAAGAGCCAGTTGTGGCTAGTTAAGTTCATCAAAACATAAGAACATAAGAAGAGCCATGCTAAATCAAGCCAAAGCCCATCGGGTGAATAAGTATTTCCCTTTATTTGTCCTTGTTTTCTTACCTGTGAGCTTTAGGGAGTAGCCCCTCGTCCTAGTATTGTGTGATAGAGAAAATAATTTTTCTCTCTCCACCTTTTCTATCCCATGCATGATTTTATACACTTTGATCAAGTCACCCCTTAAACGCCGTCTTTCAAGGCTGAAGAGATCAAGGCATTGCAACCTGGTTTCATAGGGGAAGTGCTCCATTCAATTAAGTTCAATTAAGTTTGGGATCCTTAATATTGTGAATTAATCTGTTTGGACTTTGACTTTAGAATAGAATAGAATAGAATTTTTTATTGGCCAAGTGTGATTGGACACACAAGGAATTTGTCTTGGTGCATATGCTCTCAACCTACATAAAATAAAATATACATTTGTCAAGAATCATGTGGTACAACACTTAATGATTGTCATAGGGGTCAAATAAGCAATGAAAAAGTAATATTAATAAAAATCTTAGGATATACGCAACAAGTTACAGTCATACAGTCAACATGGGAGGAAATGGGTGATAGGAATGATGAGAAAAACTAGTAGAATAGAAGTGCAGATTTAGTAGAAAGTCTGACAGTGTTGAGGGAATTATTTGTTTAGTAGAGTGATGGCGTTCGGGAAAAAACTGTTCTTGTGTCTAGTTGTCTTGGTGTGCTCTTTAGCGACGTTTTGAGGGTAGGAGTTGAAACAATTTGTGTCCAGGATGTGAGTGGTCAGTAAATATTTTACCCGCCCTCTTTTTGACTCATGCAGTATACAGGTCCTCAATGGAAGGCAGATTGGCAGCAATTGTTTTTTCTGCAATTCTGATTATCCTCTGAAGTCTGTGTCGGTCCTTTTGGGTTGCAGCACCAAACCAGACAGTTATAGAGGTGCAGATGACAGACTCAATGATTCCTCTGTAGAACTGAATCAGCAGCTCTTTGGGCAGTTTGAGCTTCCTGAGCTGGCGCAGAAAGAACATTCTTTGTTGTGCTTTTTTGATGATGTTTTTGATGTTAGGTGAGCATTTTAGGTCTTGAGATATGATAGAACCTAGAAATTTGAAGGTCTCTACTGTTGATACTGTGTTGTCTAGTATTGTGAGAGGTGGAAGGGTGGAAGGGTTTCTCTTAAAGTCTACCACCATTTCTACGGTTTTGAGTGTGTTCAGTTCTAGATTGTTCTGGTCACACCACAAGGATAGTTGTTCAACTTCCCGTCTGTATGCGGATTCATCATTGTCTCGAATGAGTCCGATCACTGTTGTATCATCTGGAAACTTCAGTAGTTTAACAGATGGATCGTATGAGATACAGTCATTAGTGTATAGAGAGAAGAGAAGTGGTGAGAGTACACAGTCTTGGGGGGAACCTGTGCTAATTGTACATATAGCTGATGTGATTTTTCCTAGCTTCACCTGCTGCTTCCTGTCTGTTAGGAAGCTTGTGATCCACTTACAAGTGTGTTCAGGTACCGCTAGCTGATTTATTTTGGTTAAGAGAATGTCCGGTACGATGGTATTGAATGCTGAACTGAAGTCCACAAAGAGGACCCTGGCGTAGGTCATTGGAGATTCAAGATGTTGAAGGATGTAATGTAGAGCCATATTAACAGCATCATCTGTTGATCTATTTGCTCGGTATGCAAATTGCAGGGGGTCTAACAGTGGATCCGTGATGGCTTTCAAATGGAACATCACTAGCCTTTCAAAGGTTTTCATAACTACAGATGTTAGAGCAACTGGTCTGTAGTCATTCAGTTCCTTGATGGAGGGCTTCTTTGGCACTGGGATGATAGTCGAGCGTTTGAAGCAGGAAGGAACATAGCACAACTCTAGTGATTTGTTGAAGATTTGGGTGAAGATGGGGGCCAATTGGTCAGCACAGACTTTTAAGCAAGAAGGAGTTATCTTGTCTGGGCCTGGTGCTTTTCCAGGCTTCTGTCTGAGAAATAGATCTTTCACTTCCTTTTCTGTGATCACTAGGGGTTGTAAACACAATGGGATGGGTTCAGTTGTAGAAGATTTAGCTGTTGTTGGTGTGTCTGGGATGGAGATTGTGCACATAAGTGGTTGAGGTTTCTTTTCAAACCTGCAGTAGAACACATTCAGGTCATCTGCCAATTGCTGATCTCCTTTAGCTTGGGAAGGTGGTTTGTTGTAACAGGTGATGTTTTTGAGAGTTTTCCACATGTTTGCTGGTTCATTTGTTGAGAATTGATTCTTTAGCTTTTCAGAGTACAGTGATCCCCCGATCGTTGCGAGGGTTCCGTTCCAGGACCCCCCGCAACGAGCGGGTTTTCGCGAAGTAGCGCTGCGGAAGTAAAAACACCATCTGCGCATTTGCAGATGGTGTTTTTACTGCCGCAGCGCTAGCGAGGAGCTGAAAATTGGGGACGGCGCGGGTGTTTTAAAACATCGCCGCCGACATGGGGGGCTCGCTAGCACCCCCCCGGACCCCCAACCCGGGTTTGGGGGGCTGCTAGGAAGCCGCCCATGCCGGCGGCAACGTTTTAAAACACCCGCGCGGCTTTCCAATGAGTCCCGAAGACAAACGTCAAACTTCCGCGTTTGTCTTCGGGACTCATTGGAAAGTCGCGTGGGTGTTTTAAAACGTCGCCGCTGGCATGGGCGGCTTCCTAGCAGCCCCCCAAACCTGGGTTGGGGGTCCGGGGGGGTGCTAGCGAGCCCCCCATGTCGGCGGCGACGTTTTAAAACACCCGCGCGACTTTCCAATGAGTCCCGAAGACAAACGCGGAAGTTTGACGTTTGTCTTCGGGACTCATTGGAAAGTCGCGCGGGTGTTTTAAAACGTCGCCGCCGGCATGGGCGGCTTTCCAGCACCCCCCGAACCCGGGTGAGCAGCGAGCGAATGGCGGGTGGCCGGGCGAAGGGCGGGCGAGCGGCGAAGGGCGGGCGAGCGGGTGCTGGGGAGGGCTTCTCGCTCTCCCGCCAGCAAGAGGGGGAGCGAACGGCGTGGGCAGGCTGCGGACAAGCCGTTCGCTCGGGCCGCTTCCCAGCTGAGTACTCAGCTGGGAAGCGGCCTGAGCGAAGCGGCAGCAGCGAAGAGTTTGCGTGGGCGGTGGGGAAACTCCTCGCTGATGCCCGCCAAGAGGGGAAGACCTAGGGAAGCTGCCCAACTACGCATGCGTGCCCATAGAAAAAAAAGGGCACGCATGCGCAGATGGTGTTTTGACTTCCGGGTTCAAAAATCGCAAATTACCCTGTTCGCAATGGTTGGGGACGCAATAACCGGGAGATCACTGTAGTTCCTTTTTGCTGCTCTGATCTCCCTTGTTAATATATTTCTGGCCTGATTGTACAGCATTCTATCACCTTTTCTGTAGGCTTCCTCTTTGGAATGACGTAACTGCTTGAGTTTGGCTGTGAACCAAGGTTTATTGTTACTGTATATTTTCAAGTTCCTGGTTGGTACACATAGGTCTTCACAGAAGCTGACATATGATGTTACAATATCTGTGAGTTCATCTAGATCTGCAGAGGTGTCTTTAAAAATATTCCAGTCTGTGCAGTCAAAGCAAGCCTGTAGCTTTAACTTTGCTTCCTCAGTCCAAGTCCTCACTGATTTAATTATTGGTTTTGTGGCTTTGACTTTGAACCATTTACTGATATTTTACCAAAAAGGTAAAAGGAATATTTGGAATCATGGCAAAAGGAAGTTGAACACTTCAGGTTCTGGTGAGCTGTGGCTTGAACTCACTGTGCCTGGCACTTCTGTAGCCTCTGTGGCAATAGGCTGATGACTAGGTGAGTTACAAGATTAAGAGGTTGGAAAGAGCCCAAGTCAGTTATGGCATTTATTATTTTTGGTAAGTTTTTTAAACCTCTGATTTATATTTTGCCTGACTATGGACCTTTCAATCAAGAAATGGTTTGCCATTGCCTCCATCTTAGGACAGAGAGAAATGATTGGCTCAAGGTCACCCAGCTAGCTCCACTACCAAAGCAGAATTGGAAACTATAGTCTTTTGTTTCCTTGTGGATGGTGTTAACAAGTACACTAAACTGGCTGTCCATTAGTTAATTGGGTGCCACCATATGTGCTTTGATTTGTGCTGACAGAATTATGGGCAATGCTTGCTATCCTTACAACTAAAGTAATTACTTTTAATCATTACTTGTTAATTGATGTGCCGGTGCCTGGAGGCTATTGGGGTCTGGATGGGTGTCAACCGGCTCAAACTCCACCCTGACAAGATGAGTGGTTGTGGGTTTTACCTCCCAAGGACAATTCCACCTGTCCATCTATTACCGTGGGAGGGGTCTGCAACTTGGGCATCCTCCTCAATTCAGAGCTAACATCAGAGCACAAGCTTTTGGCTATGGAGAGGAGGGTGTTTGCCCAGGTTCGCTTGGTGCACCAGTTGCGGCCCTATTTGGACCGTGAGTCTCTCCTCACAGTCACTCATGTCTTCATCACCTCGAGGTTCGACTACTGCAACGCTCTCTACATGCGACTACCTTTGAAAAGTGTTTGGAAACTTCAGATCATGCAGAATCTTTGCCACCAGGCAAGGGGAAATTGACACCTCCCCTAACTACTGTTTTATGTATGGTTTGATTAGGTTGTGTGATTATTTTATTAATAAGGGTTTTTAAATTATGTTTTTAGATATTGGATTTGTACATTGTTTTATTGGTATGAGCCGCCCCGAGTTCTCAGAGAACAATAACCTCTACTATTGAATAACTCTAACTCTAATGCAAACTTTCAATGCCCTGTGAAATGTTTTTCTGGCAACCTACCATTACAAGTTAGAGCATCGTCCTGGCAAAACGATGGGAAAACGTAAAAGTCTGGTCTGCCGATTCACACAATTTCCAACTAAATGTGTTGTATGTCCTCATGGAGTTCCTTTGAAAGTATGTCATGTTTTAGCAATAGCACTTAGACTTCTATATTGCTTCAAAGTAGTGGGTTCTAAATTAGTTTGCTACTGGTTTGCGCACCTGCTTCTGTATGTGCGCAGAAGGGTCCTGGTGAGTGGGCAGAGCCTCCCGCCACTGCCACTACCAGTTCTAGGGACTGGTCCAAACTGGGAGCAACCTCCTGCTGCTTCATAGTGCTTTACAACCCTCTCTAAGCAGTTTACAGAATCACCATGTTGTCCCTCAACCATTTGGGTTCTCATTTTATTGATTTCAGAAGGATGAAAGGCTGATGCCTGTCAAGATTGAACTTCTGGCTTTCAGCAGAGTTAGCCTGCAATATAGCATTTAACCACTGCACTGCCATAGCTCAGTGGTTAGAATGCAGTTGCAATGTTCTCCTCATTGGCTGAGAGTTGCTGGCTGTCTAGATGGCTCTGTTGCACTCATTTCATCTATAAAAGACTGGGTTGCAAATCCTCATAATTCTTAATTTTCTAAACTTTCACTTGTTCCACTCTATCCTTTATCTGTTTAATATCTCCAGTTAAGTGTTTTATCTCCTCATGGAGTTCCTTTGAAAGGCTGTCAAGTTCTAGCAATAGCATTTATATACTGCTTCATAGTCCTTTTTAACCCCCTAAGGGTTAAACTTTAAGCCATTTACAAAGTCAGCATGTTGTGCTCAACAATCAGGATCATCATTTTACTGACCTCGGAAGGATGGAAGTTGAACTTTTGGCTATGAGCAGAGTCAGCCTGCAATACTACATTCTAACCACTGCACCACCATGGCACAGTAGTTACAATTCAGTTCAAGCTTCATTCCCATTGCCTGAAGTACTTCATCTATTTTTATATATATATTCAAAAAAGTTCTTGAAACTTCAACTTTATCTGATAATCTTCTTTCAGTTATATTAGCACTCTGACTTGTATCCATTATCCAAAAACATAACTAAAAATTTAAAATTAAAAGCCTGTAAAATTAATTCCATATAGTCTGGTAAATATAACTATTGCAGACAAGTTACAAGATTACAGTCTTTGCCTCCCTCAGGTGGTTAAATAAAACCTCTGAATAAATTGCAAGTAAATATTCTTTATTCATAGGAAAGAAACAGGCTTCAAGAAAATCTTATTCTGAGAAAGTAATTGATAAATATAAGTCAGAAAACATCTTTTTCAAGTTTTATAAAAATGTTCAAAAGTTAACAAAGGTTTTTTTGTGCTTCTTATTTCAATGGTAACTACGGAAACTACAGTACTAATATTGCCTAGTTCTTATACTATGTAAAATCTATTATCTAATATATCCTAGTTCTAATATTACTATCTACTATCTCCTAGTTCTAATACAACCATACCTAATATCTATGATCTACCGTAATATATCCTAGTCCTAATACCAATATCTAATACTTAGTTCTAATGCTATCTCATATCTACAGTACTAATATTGCCTAATAGTCATGTTTACTATCTAACATTGCTTAGTTCTAATACTATCTAATATCTTAAATCTAATATATCCTATTTCTAATACTAATATCTACAATCTAATATATCCTAATTCTAATATGATGTGATATTTATTAGTTCTATGAGCTTGACTAGAATTATACAATGCACACAATCACTTGGTACTTAAAATGCACTTTGGACTATACAGTTTTGGAAAAAGCAGTTTTTTTTCTCCATGGGGAGTTGAAGAGGTGTCTTTTTGTCTTTCCTTTGGAAATCTGGCATGTGAGGGCTCGTAATTGGTGATGGTGGAATCTCCTACAAAGCTGACTATTTCTCCCTGTTGCCTGTTCCTTGGTCTTCTGCATATTATGGGACCTATTGAGGGAAAACTCTGATGTAATTTTTTTCACATGTTTCTCCCCTATAGTCTCACATATTCCTCACTTGCATTCAGAGTTATGATGCTTCTTCCAAAGCATTTACGTTTTGAGTATGACTCAATTCCAGAGTTCTGATGGAGTCCCATCCCCCACTTTACAAACGAGACATTCATTTAACAAATACAGTGGTACCTCGAGATACGAGTTTAATTCGTTCCTGGCCTGGGCTCTTAAGTCGAGCAGCTCTTATCTCGAACGACTTTTCCCCATAGGAATTAATGTAAATAATTTTAATTGGTTCCAGCCCTCAAAAAACTCACAAAGTTAGTCTAAATTATGCAGAAAGACAAGTTTTTAATGAAGAAATGTACATGTACATATAAATGAATAATGAAGTTTCTTTCACTTAACTTGTAAACTTTCTTAAACTTTTAAATTTACATATGTTCAACTTCTCTGCCACCCAATCCTGTAGGACAGAGGTCCCCAACCCTTTTTGCACCAGGGACCGGCTTTAAGCGATCAAGAGAGGAATGGGATAAATGAATGGACGGAGGGTGGGAAGGAAGGAAGGAAAGAGGGAAGGGACAGGAACAGAGGAAGGAAGCAAGGAAACTTATGAAAGGGGAGAGTAAGAGAGGAATGAGTGAAGGGAGGGAGGGAAGAAGGTGGGAAGGAGAAAGAAAAGAAGAAATAGAGGAAGGGAAGGTAAAAGAGAGAAAGAAAAAGAGCTACCTTCCGCGTTCAGCTTCAGGAGACAGCTGCGAAGCCGCGCGCGTGTTTTAAAAGGTTGCAGCCGGCCTGGGGGGCTCGGGGGGGGGGGTGCTGGCAAGCCCCCCAGGCTGGCTGCAAGCACTCCCCGAGCCCCCCAGGCCGGCTGCAACCTTTTAAAACACGCGCGCCGCTTCGCAGCTGTCTCCTGAAGCCGAACGCGGAAGTTAGCGTTCGGCTTCAGGAGACAGCTCCTTGGCGCTTGTATCTCGAATTTGGGCTTGTAAGTAGAACAAAAATATCTCTCCCCTCCCAGCTCTTATCTCGAGTTGCTCTTAAGTAGAGCAGCTCTTATGTCGGGGTTCCACTGTACCTCAAAAAAGTTTTAAAATCAGGTTGGTCATATGGGTGCCTTGATTTATTACCATCATAACTTATGGTGAAAATTCTGAGCTTCATTATAGTCATAATTTGAGGACTGTGTATATGGGATAGGAGCCAAATGAGAGGAATATGTTAGATAATCTCTTCAGGGGCAAATGCAAGGGGATTGTTTCATGCTTCATGGGACAAGGCAGTGATAAATTACTCGTGTTGAAAAGTTCAGAGTTGTGCAAAGGGATTAGAAATAACTCTCCTTACTAATTCAGCATATGTTGAATGTATATGAGGGAGGCGGGATTGGGGAAAATTTGTGTGGCTTTAAATTTGGAGCAAGAAACAGCAATAATGTGATCTTTAGTGAGAGTGAATAAACCATTTCAGTGCCACAGCCAGGTTTATATCCCAAATTAAAAGGCTCCAGAAGTCATCAAAATATGTCAGACTATACGTTGATTTGCTTGAATATAATCTATATAGCACACACATACAATAAAATCTTAAGAAAGAGATTTTGTATTTAGTGAGCTTCCTTAGTAAATATCCCCTTATTCTCCCCTTATCTCTCACTTCTAGAGAGAATGACAAGAGTGAATCTGTTTAATCAGGACCCATGAATAACATAACAAGATAAATAAAGAGTTCATATAATGCAGTATTTCAAGGAGAAAATACAGCAAGCATCTGAAATAGTTTTGACATGACAAAGAATTATCATATCTTTATTTCGCAATAAAGTATGAAACACTCTGTGCTACCTTTTGGGGAAGAACATGAATCGGTTTTCTCCGGCTGACCTTTACGCATCCGGTGGGCATAAATATTTGTTATGCCGAGTTCCCGTTCTTTCTCCTAAAGAAATGCATTATTAAATTTAAGTTGATAATATAGTTTATTACATTAATGACAGTTCTTTAGAGTTCATACATTTCACTGTGTAACTCCCCCCAGTATTTCATTTTATCTGTATTTTAAATATTTGCTTAGGCATATTTGTACTGTTTTCCCACTCAATTTTCTATCAGGCCTTGAGTAACAGGTTTAAAAAAGACATTTTTTTCATATTAGCAGAAACGCTTCAAATAGTACCTTTTCCTAGAAATGTGTGCAAGTGGCTTAACGTGAATTAATACATTTCTCCAATCTACAGTTTAGAGGCTCAGTTCAAATGTGTATTAGTGACTAGCATCTTGGATGCCTTGTGTGGTAAGCCAAATTTTATTTAAGCTTCTAAATACCTTGAGTTTCAGCTTCAGTGACTCCATTTCTCTTTCTAAATTGGCAGTGATTGACTGAGCTTCAGTTGTCTTTGTTTTCTCAACAGCTAACTGGTGTCTAAAAGAGGTAGTTTTTAATGAGAGCTGCTTTTCCAAATCCTAAAAAACATTACAAATAAATCATCAATAATGTTATTCAATATTTGCAATCATATTGAATTAGAAATTAGAAGAAAACAACTGAAATTTTATTAACTGTTTCCAAAAATATGAAAATCCTCAATTATTGAAATGGGAATCGACCTACATTGTGAAAGAATAATATCCAAAATAACATGTATAACCGACCAATAATAAGGTCATATGAGGCTTATAATTTGTTCAATTATAATAAAACCAAAATGCTTTATTTTTCCCTTGGTATGATACCAAATATGGTAGGTTTAGTCAGTATACAGTTTTAAATGTGTTGGCTAGGCTCATATTATCAGAGATGGACTTTTTCATGTGATTAGTGATTCTTTTCAAAATGTGTATGGTTTGCTGATTCCACAGTGGAAGATAGGATAAGCTACACGCCACCTCCATTTGCCTGTCATGCTCCCCCACACACTTGTAATGGCAGAAGCCATGCCGGCCTTGCCATTCCCATGTGCGACCCCCCCCCCCCCAGCCCTCCCGCAGTGGCAGAAGCCATGCCGGTCTTGTCGTCGTCCTCTTTTATGGGAACTTCTTTGTGAATCCCCTTTGAGGTGCCCGTTGTTCTGGTCCTGGAACCCCCAACACACTCTTGCCTGTCTGCTCCACAGTGGCCATGGTGCCTGCTACTCACCCTCCCTCGGGTCCTGGTGATATATCTGCTATGGCCAGGGGAGGGTCAGAGGAGGAGAAAAGCTGGCTGTAAATGGGCTGAAGCAGGTGGCTGGGGGCAAAAGAGGTATGGCCAAAGCTTCATGCCTAAGTGTCCTGTTCTGCTCACAGAGCCTGCTATGAAGTTCTAAGCAATGTACATTGCATGTTACCTGGGTTCTCTTGTCACTAGCTTCCAATTTTTGGGTAAGTAATTTCAATTTACGCTGAAGTTCTCCTCTCTCTTCAAGTTTTTTGTCTTCAGAAACTTTCTTCAATGCCTGAAAGGCGTCCTTTGTTTTTAAGAGTTGAACCTCAACATCTTTCAGCTTCTTTGAAGCTCTGCGCTCTTCTTCTTGAGACTTATGGAGATGTTCTTTTAGAGCCTGCATTTCTTTGGAGTGTGTGGTCAAAAGATCAGGCAGATTAATCTCTGCATTTTCGTAATTCCTGATTACTTTCAAATGTTGAGATTGAAGACGCTTCAACGTATTATTTTCCGTAGCAACGGTCTCCAATTTATTCTGCAGAACAGCCAGTTCGTTTTTCAGTTCTTTAATTTCATGATCCCTTGCTGACAATAGACGGCAAGCCATGTTATTTTTGTCTTGAACATTGATGGTATGGTCTGTAGTAAATGTGGTCTTCTGCTGAGGTTTCTTTTTAGGCAATGTTTTACCTCCTGCATGGAAAAAAATATCAAGATAGCATGTTAGATTAAGCAAAGCACTTAATTTTACATAAGTCTCAGAGTTAAATGCTGAAATTTGTATTCAGTGCATAGATTCACTCCCTTTTATGTATTATCTTGAGTCAATCTCTAATGCAACTGTTTGTTAAATTAACCTATTGTGAAAAATCATACCTGAACTTTCATAATATTAGCTGTTGTAAGACATAAATGCTATACTCACATAATATGCTAAAACAGTATTTTGATAGCTTTAAAATGCAGTGATTGGTCTCATTCATATAGATGGGAGGTTAAACAACTAGCCCCGTGCTACAACCGAAATAATCTGGAATTGAACACACTCAAAACTATAAAATTATTGGTAGACCTTAGGAGAAATCTGCCCATACTTTTACCTCTTACAATACTAGACAACACAGTATGAAGATTAGAGACCTTCAAATTTCTAGGTTCTGCCATATTTGAAGACCTAAAAGAACCGTTGTACATACCTGAACGGTCTTCTCGATGCACTGGAAGGAGAGTCCAACATGGGTAATTACCAATCCTATTGGTAGAGACTGAGTTAATTTAAATATTTAAATACGAGGTAGTCACCGCCCCTTAGCAGCCCCCAATACCTCAGTTTTAAAAACGAAGACAGTATAGAAGTAACACAATTTATTGAACTTCAACCATATAACAAGAAACATTAACCCTCGCAAACCCAACGACTCCGGCGACCTGGCAACTACGCCGGGTGGGTTTGGACTCTCCTTCCAGTGCATCGAGAAGACTGTTCAGGTATGTACAACGGTTCTTCTCCACTGCACTGGGAAGGAGAGTCCAACATGGGATATACCAAAGTTTACATCCCTTGGGAGGGAAAAGGCTGTGCCAAGGTCGACGGAGAGGAACACACCCTCTGTAACACACGTCTCCCAAAGGAAGCTTCAGCCGAAGCAACCGAGTCAAGTTTATAATGACGGATGAAGGTTGTAGGCGAAGCCCAAGTCGCTGCCTTGCAAATGTCCTCAATAGAAGCTTGAGTACTCCATGCTGCAGACGCCGCCGCACTTCTGGTGGAATGCGCAGTTATGCCAGCCGGAGGCGACTGAGACCTAGTTTTGTACGCCTCTGCAATACAATCCCTAAGCCAGCGACTAATAGATTTAGATGAGACCCCAAGTCCCATAGATCTGTGAGCAAATGACACAAACATCCTGTCAGTTTTCCTGAACTCCGCAGTCCTTCTGATATAAATCTTTAAGGCCCTCCTAACATCCACCTTGTGCTATCTTAACTCCAAAGGATGTTGGCCGTGTGCACAAAAGTCAGGAAGGACCAATTCCTGCGATCTATGAAAACCAGAGTTGACCTTGGGTATAAAGGTCGGGTCCAGTCTCAACACTACTCTGTCAGAGTGAAACACGCACAATTCCGATCGAGTAGACAGAGCCGACAATTCAGACACTCGGCGCGCTGATGTGATTGCCACAAGAAATGCTGTTTTAAATGTTAGCAGTCGAAGTGGAATAGACCTTAGCGGCTCAAAGGGAGGTGCAGTAAGAGCTTTCAGCACGAGAGACAAATCCCAAGTTGGGAACCTATGTATCTGAGGTGAGTGGGAGTTGACTGCTCCTTTAATAAAGTCCCGTACCCAAGGGTGTTGTGCCAGCGAACGAGATTGAGGTACGTGTACAATGGTCGCGAGAGCCGCTATTTGTCTCCTCAAGGTATTTGGTGCCAGACCTCTATCCACTCCTGCTTGCAGGAACTGTAACACCAAAATAACCGAGGCTTGTTGTGGATTAGCACGCTGTGTCAAACAAAACTTACAAAATGCCGCCCAGGTAGCCTGATAAATTCGCACCGTAGACGGACGACGAGCCGCTTGCATGGTTGACACAACATTGTCCGGTATAAATTGGTTTCGCAATCTCAGCCTCTCAAGTGCCAGGCGGTCAGCTGGAACCATTGAGGGTTCGGATGACATACTGACCCCTGGCTCAACGATATCTCGAAATCTGGAATCCTCCACGGGGGAGACACAGAAAAGGCTGTCAGATCTGCAAACCAAGGGCGTCTCGGCCAATGGGGAGCCATCAATATCAACTCCGCCCTTTCCTGCACCATCTTGTCCAATGTTCTTTGAATAAGACATGTCGGTGGAAATGCGTAAAGTAGACCTTTGGGCCATGGAGACAGAAGAGCGTTGACCCCTTCCGCTCCTGGCGTTGGGAACCTGGAATAGAATCTGGGCAATTGGGCGTTGTCCGGAGTTGCGAAAAGATCCACCAAAGGAACTCCGAACCGGCGGGTTATGTTGTTGAAAAGAGCCGGTGCAAGTCGCCATTCCGACGGATCCAGGGTCGCCCTGCTCAACCAGTCCGCTTTCACGTTGCTGGTCCCCGCAATATGCTCCGCCCGCAACGAAGACAGATGAAGCTCGGCCCAATTGAAGAGGGCCGTAGTCTCGAGCATGAGGCGCTGCGACTTCGTGCCCCCCTGATGATTGAGGTGGGCCCTGGTCGCTACATTGTCTGTCAGGACCAATACATCTCTGCCTTGAACCCAGCAAGCAAATGCTTGAAGTGCCAGAAACACAGCCCTGAGCTCCAGGAAATTGATGTTGATAGGGGTCAGGTCGTCCTGAGACCATAGGCCCTGGGCCATATGAGTACCCATGTGAGCCCCCCAACCCGACAGACTCGCATCTGTGGTCAGAACCAAGCACTCGTGGCTGTGGAGAGGGGAACCCCGGAATAACGCTGGGGACAACCACCATTTCAGTGAGCGTTTGACGTATGTTGGAAGCCTCACCTGCCTGTGAGAGTGGCTCACCTTGTCCTTTTGGTACGGTAGTAGGAACCATTGGAGGCTCCTGATGTGGTGTCGAGCCCATGGTACGATTCCGATGGATGACACGAGAGTCCCAAGTACCCTGGACAACATGGCCAGCGATACTTGATGTTGACGACACAGATTGCTGACCAACCGCCGTATGTTGAGGATTCTTTCCGGTGTCAAAGATACCGTGTCCTGAGAAGTATTTATAATAGACCCCAGATGTTGGATGCTTGTAGAGGGAAAAAGGTGACTCTTTTCCTCGTTGATGGTATAGCCATGTCGCTCCAGGACGGTTCTTGTAAGAGTCAAATCCTGTTGCGCTTGGGGCAGTGACTTGGACATAACGATGATGTCGTCCAAGTATGCCATGACCCGTACAGACTGGGCCCTGATATGCGCCGTCAAAATGTCCATCAGCTTTGTAAATGACCGAGGCGCCGAGGACAGGCCGAACGGCATCGCCCTGTACTGGTAGTGTGTGTCGTGCAGGCAGAACCTTAGAAAACGACGATGGGCCGGCCAAACGGGAACGTGCAGGTAAGCATCCTTCAGGTCTATCGACGTTAGAAAGTCGTGATGACGAATAGAGGAGAGAATCGATTGGAGAGAGTGCATTCGAAATCTCCGATACTTGATGAAGGCATTCAGGGACCTGAGATTTAAGATCATCCTGAACCCTCCCGACGCCTTTGGCACGAGGAAAACGATGGAGTAAAACCCCGTGCCTTTGGCATGCTCGGGCACCCTCTCTATCGCCTTGATCTCCAAAAGATGGTTTATCTCCTGCTGCAAATGATGCCGTTTCAACGGATCCCGTGTGACTGGACATTGGACAAATTGGTGCGGTGGGGGCTGAAGAAACTCCAGATGCAACCCTTGAGAAATTGTAGCTAGCGCCCATTTGTCGGTGGAGATACTTCTCCAGGAGACACTGAAAAGTTGGAGCTTGCCTCCTATGGGCGCTAACGGATGCAAGTCACTTTGAGTTGCGTTTGAAGCCCCTTTGGTTCCCTCTGAAGGGCCGTCTCGCTTGTTGATATCCCCTCGGTTGGTCTTGAAAGGCCGCACGGTCACCTCGAAATCCTGATTGACCATACTGGCCTTGCTGGAAAGGTCTATTCTGACCCACCGACGAGGAGGAGTCCCAACGAAATGGCTGGCGACGATTATAGGGGTTAGCCCGACGCTCCTGTCGCCTGTATGCTCTGGGAAGGGACTTCCGTTTGTCCTTGTCCTCAATGAGGACCGGATCCAAGGCTTCCCCAAACAACTTTTCTCCCTGGTATGGCGAGGAAGCCAGGTTCCATTTGGACTTAAGGTCCGCCGGCCAGTTTCTTAGCCAAAGGAGTCGTCTGGAAGCCAGAGAAGTTGCCATTCCTCGAGCCGAAAACTTCGCAGCATTGAGGGTAGCATCTGCAGAGAATTCCGCTGCAGCTAATAACTTACTGATGTCCTGTCGTAAACGGCCATCCTCTGGCCCTAGGCGGGCTTGCACCTCTTGCAGCCATATTATGGAGGCCCGATTGAAAAAGGAAGCAGCCGTGGCTGCCCTAAATCCCCAACTGGCCATTTGATGCGACTTACGCAATAAAATCTCCGCCTTTCTGTCCTCTGGCTTTAAGCTATCGCCAGTCTCAGAGGGAACCAAAGCCTTTGAAATAAGAGTCATTACTGGCTGGTCTATGGGCGGAAACTCCAACAGCTTCTCCATATCCTCATCCAGAGTATAGAATTTCCTCTCCATGACCGAAGGTCCTTGAGCCGCTGCTGGAGTCTGCCAAGGGCGCTTGATACTTTGTTTGAAGATATCCGAGGATGGCACATGGTCAGTCTCGGGTTGAGGCTCTTTGAAGAGAACTGTAGACGGTTTAGGGTCCTCAGTAGAATCTGTAACTTTAGTAGAACCTGGCAAATCCGCTGTTTGCTTTGCCTTATGGAGGAGAAGCTTGAAATAAGAAGCCTTAAAGAGACCCGCCACCACCGGGGGTTCTGGAGTGGTCTCGTCATCTGAGAAATCATACTCTTTCTCAGTCTCCTCCAACTGGGAAGGCTCTTCAACCCAGGACCCCATACCCGAGAGGGGCGGTACTGACCAAGGATTTCTTGTAGGACAAGGATGACGTGTATTCTGCACCTTTGCAGCCATCCCCTGGGAATATGCATCAGTGACAAGCTCTTGCAACGCTGGTGACATCTGTTGCCATGTGTCAGGGTTCACTCGAAGCCCAGCTGCAGTGGGTGTAAAGGTAGCTGAAGGCCCACTTCTCACAGAATGAGGTGCTGAAGGAGGCCTGGTTTGACTAAGGCCCAATGCAGTCTGACCAGCTGCAGGCAGAAATGGGGCCTGCCTCTCTGGGGACCAATCCCTTTCTGACAGGGTGTCAGTTGGTCTCAACCCAGAATATGGAGCTTGAGGATCCCTGGCCTGAAACACCAACTGCGCCGGGAGAGGCGAGGCAATTCTAGGTGTCAGAATGGCTGCCTCCAGCCTCTGCTCCAGAGCCTTAATTCGCCTCTCTGCCTCTTTGAGAGAGGAGGAGGAGGCCTGAGCCTTGGATTTATCCTTGGGTTTTGACTTCCCTTTATCCTTGGGCCCCGTGCTAGGAGAGGATGCCTTGTCAGAGGTCTTCTCCTCCATAGCTACTCACAATCAACTGTAGTTAGCGCCTTAATATAGAAGCAATGCTACTCCAACGAGTACTGACAGCAAAATGGTGGCGTTAACCCCTTCAGGGCCTGACTCTTGAGCACAGCCACTGTTGGTCGCGCCCACCGAGTGGGCGGAGAGCAACCCTTTCCCGCTCGAAGACCAGGCTGTCAAACTGTTAAATAAGCCTCAAATGGCGGGCGCTGTCATGGCAAGCCTCAAAATGGCGGGCGCTGTCATGGCAAGCCCCAAAATGGCGGGCGCGGGGGAATCTGCCTTCAGGAAGGTCGCTCCCCATAGCCAGCCGCATGCCTCCTTATCCGTCCTCTGTTAATAGCCCTCCATGCCGATCCAGCGGCTTATATGGGCTGAAGCCATCCACAGTCTCTGCTGTGGCGGCGGCGGCGGTAGCGGCGGCGGCGCGGCTTTTTTCCTCAGCGCCGAACAGCTGAGAGGCGCTGGCGTCGTGCCAGGTAGTCATTTTCAATGGGAAAGCGTTCCCCGAGCCTCCCAGTGAGGGGGGCGGACCCCCTCACCTTCGGCTCTCAGCCGGGTATGGCCTCTGAGGCCAGTGACCCCAGGCTGAGTTGCTCCCCGCTCAGGATATGCCCGCTGAGGGAAGGGATCCCCGGGAAGAGAAACGGTGGGGGTAATGCCCACGGAGGGCAGAAACCCCTTTCCAAAGGCTCCTCTTCATTCTGTAAGAGAAAAGGAAAAGGAGAAAAAAAGAAGACAAGTTATTTATTAACATTATTAATACTTAGATTAGACACTCTTAAAAAAACAGTCTCTACACTTAGACTGAGTTTTTAAAACTGAGGTATTGGGGGCTGCTAAGGGGCGGTGACTACCTCGTATTTAAATATTTAAATTAACTCAGTCTCTACCAATAGGATTGGTAATTACCCATGTTGGACTCTCCTTCCCAGTGCAGTGGAGAATGGTCATCTAACATCAAAACATCATCAAGATAGCATAACAAAGAATGGTCTTTCTGTGCCAACTCAGGAAGCTCAAACTGCCCAAGGAGCTAATGATACAATTCTACAGAGGAATTATTAAGTCTGTCATCTGCACCTCTATAACTATCTGATTCGTTCTGCAAGCCAACAAGACAAACAGACCGCAGAGGATAATCAGAACTGCAGAAAAAAATAATTACTGCCAACTGGTCTTTCATTGAGAACCTGTATACTGCATGAGTAAAAAAGAGAGCCGTGAAAATATTTACTGAACCCTTGCATCTTAGACATAAATTGTTTCACCTCCTACTTTCAGAATGATGCTATAGAGTACTGCACACCAAGACAACTAGACACAAGAACAGTTTTCTCCTGAACACCATCACTCTGCTAAACAAATCATTCCCTCACCGATGTCAAATCATTCACATTGCTAGTACTATTAGTCTTCTCATGGTTCCTTTCACCCATCTCCTCCCACTTATGACTGTATGACTGTAACTTTGCTTGTATCTCTATGATTTATATAATAATATTGATTGTTTCCTGATTGTATATTTGAACCCTATGACAATCATTAAGTGTTATACCTCATCATTCATGACAAATGTATCCTTTCTTTTATTACACTGAGACCATATGCATCAAGACAAATTCCTTCTGTGTCCAATCACACATGACCAATAAGGAATTCTAGTCCAGTCTAGTCTTGCCTAGTCTATGCTTGGACTTCAACTCTAGAATTCCTCAGCCAGACATGTCTAAAGCAGGATTGCTAGACCTGGACTCTAAGCTTTATACTAAACTGTCCAGACAGACAGATGAATAGTAGAGTCTTTAAAGAATAGAAGTGTCAAGGTAGCTAAGCAAAAGTGCAGTTATAGGACAATTGCTTGATTTTCAGCAAAGGCTTAGCTGCCATTAGTTCAGTTGGAATCTGCCAACCACAATGAATACAGCAGTGTTCTGGATAACAAATGGCCTTCGTACCTTTTGTATGGCCATCATTTTTCTTTTTCTTATCTGGTAAGATCCACTCTTTAGTTTGGAGTTGCTGGATCCATGACATGGTGAAGCTGCCAGGCCCTTCCCTTGGATAGGTTCGAGAGCAATTTGAATGAAAATCTCCCCAATTGTCCGAAGAAGTTCCACAAATGCTTTCCTTGCTGCCATTGATAGCTGTTATTGAAATGTCATCAACCAGTATATCAAACTCAGTTGAATCAGTAAACTGAGCACTTCCAAATTGGCTGGAACATTTGCTAGAGTTACTGTCTTTACTGTTGCTGCTGCTGCTCTTAATAAACTCAGTTGGAGAATCGTTAGAGCTTCCACTTATTCTGCATTCCTCCTGGAAAGTATGATGAAGAACTGCATCACTGGAAGCCGTCATTTTAACGCTCTATATTATGGCTGAAATTGAAACAGATATATAATGTCCTCTCCACGATGCCCAGGCAGAGGCTTGAACCAGAGGTCCGTTTATGCACGTTACCCGGTTCTTGCCCTAGAAGTGGCTGTTTAGAAGTGGCTGTTTAGATCTTTATTACTATGGCAACTAAGAAACCTCTTCTCTTAGCATCATGGGACTTGTAGGGCAAAATTGAATGGAAGGGAAAGATAAAATAACAGATATTATGGAGGAAATTTCATAATTACATCTCCAGTTTTTTCCTCACTCTAGGTGTTCCATAAATTATGTTTTTCTATTGAGCATAATACTCCTTGATCTGGGGCTATGAAAGAGGTCATGCTCGTTTTCTCTGATCTAATCAAATAGCAAAGAACTTAACCTACAATGTTGGAGCATTTTAGAAATATTATATTTTATGCAGGGCATATCCCAAATTCTATGAGGGAAGCCAAAAAAAAAGGATGTAAATATATGCATGCCTACATTAGTGTGGGTTCCACCAAGTTCCAGTTCCCTGTTTATGTAGAAACACCCAGCTCACTGAGAAAACCATAATTTAGGGGTTTGGTTAGAACTGCCACCCTCCTACTACCACAAAAAGATGGCATATACCACAGAACCCTCCTTAAACATCTCCACTGGGCATGCAAGTAGATGAGAAATACCTTTGTTTAGATAATTAAATTTACTTTTTCTTTTCATGGTTGGCCTTATCTTGGCATGTTGGCTGAACTAGCCGTTACTTTTTCAGCAAGCTGTAATTAAACCATGGATCAGCATAAAATATTATGAGGCTCATAGAAACATAGAAACATAGAAGTCTGACGGCAGAAAAAGACCTCATGGTCCATCTAGTCTGCCCTTATACTATTTTCTGTATTTTATCTTAGGATGGATATGTGTTTATCCCAGGCATGTTTAAATTCAGTTACTGTGGATTTATCTACCACGTCTGCTGGAAGTTTGTTCCAAGGATCTACTACTCTTTCAGTAAAATAATATTTTCTCATGTTGCTTTTGATCTTTCCCCCAACTAACTTCAGATTGTGTCCCCTTGTTCTTGTGTTCACTTTCCTATTAAAAACACTTCCCTCCTGGACCTTATTTAACCCTTTAATATATTTAAATGTTTCGATCATGTCCCCCCTTTTCCTTCTGTCCTCCAGACTATACAGATTGAGTTCATTAAGTCTTTCCTGATACGTTTTATGCTTAAGACCTTCCACCATTCTTGTAGCCCGTCTTTGGACCCGTACAATTTTGTCAATATCTTTTTGTAGGTGAGGTCTCCAGAACTGAACACAGTATTCCAAATGTGGTCTCACCAGCATTCTATATAGTGGGATCATAATCTCCCTCTTCCTGCTTGTTATACCTCTAGCTATGCAGCCAAGCATCCTACTTGCTTTCCCTACCGCCTGACTGCACTGTTCACCCATTTTGAGTCTGTCAGAAATCACTACCCCTAAATCCTTTTCTTTTGAAGTATTTGCCAACACTGAACTGCCAATACAATACTCAGATTGAGGATTCCTTTTCCCCAAGTGCATTATTTTACATTTGGAAACATTAAACTGCAGTTTCCATTGCTTAGACCATTTATCTAGTAAAGCTAAATCATTTACCATATTACAGACGCCTCCAGGAATATCAACCCTATTGCACACTTTAGAGTCATCGGCAAATAGGCAAAACTTCCCTACCAAACCTTCCCCTATGTCACTCACAAACATATTAAAAAGAATAGGACCCAGAACAGACCCTTGTGGCACACCGCTTGTAACCTGACTCTGCTCAGAATACTCGCCATTAACAATAACTCTCTGATGTCTACGCTTCAGCCAGCTGCAAATCCATTGAACTATCCAGGGATTAAGTCCAATCTTCACTAATTTATCTATCAGCTCTTTATGTGGAACCGTATCAAAGGCTTTGCTGAAGTCCAGGTAGGCAATATCCACGGCACCACCTTCATCCAACACCTTTGTGACATAGTCAAAGAAATCAATGAGATTAGTCTGACATGATTTGCCTTCAGTAAAGCCATGCTGATTTGGGTCCAATAAGTTATTGATTTTTAGGTGCTGATTTATCCTCTTTTTGAGTAGAGTCTCCATCATTTTAACTACAACTGATGTCAAGCTAACTGGCCTGTAGTTTCCAGCTTCTTCTCTACTGCCCGATAGTTTATCTTATGTTTTAACTAGTTCGTATTAAACCATTTTCTAAAATATCCCAAGAATTTCCTACTAATACAATAATTTTTTTAAAAAATTGCATTCTTTAGTTTCCAGGTTTATGAAAAAAATATTTTCAGCAATTAAGTGATGTTTATAATATAGTTATAAATTGTCTGCAAAAAAATAAAACAAAAAACAAAATCTCATTGTAAGTTGCATGCTTTTTTTTGGTTAATTGCTAAGTCGTATCCACCCATTGTGACCCCATGGACAATGTTCCTCCAGGCCTTCCCGTCCTCTACCATCCCCCAGAGTCCCTTAAACTCACACCTATTGTTTCTCCCCTCTTCTATTGCCCTCAATCTTTCCCAGCATTAGGCTCTTCTCCAGTGAGTTCTTCCTTCTGATTAGATGGCCAAAGTATTTGAGTTTCATCTAAGCTCCATATAATGATGATGATGATGATGAAGAAGAAGAAGAAGAAGATGATGATGATGATGATATGCTTGGGAACTGTTCGACTTGTGTTATTGTAATATGAAATCAAGCATATAAATCATGTTTGTTGTGTATTACTATTTTTTGTGAATAAAATAACAACAACAAAAACAGAGTTGGAAGGGACCTTGGAGGTCTTCTAGTCCAGCGTTTCCCAACCGGTGTGCCGCGGCACACTGGTGTGCCGCGAGACAGGGCTAGGTGTGCCGTGAAGTTCCAGCTGGGCGGGGCGCTGCCGGTACTTCCGTCCTGGGACTCCCGCTCGCAGCTGTCCCTCGGCTCCTGCTCGATGCCGCGGTTTTCGGCTCTCCTGCTGGGCTCCAAAGAAGGAAGGCAGGAAGAAGGAGAGTTCCATTCTTCGCGCCTTTTTCCCGCCTTCCTTCTTTGGAGCCCAGCAGGAGAGCCGAAAACCGCAGCATCGAGCAGGAGCCGAGGGACAGCTGCGAGCGGTAGCCCCAGGACGGAAGTACCGGCAGCGCCCCGCCCAGCTGGAACTTCTCTGGCGTCGGCGGCAAGTGTCCTTTGTGGCCTGGCGGTAGGAGTGGGAGGGGGGATGGCTGCAGCGGCCGCAGGCAGTCGCGGGGAGATGGCGGCGGCGAGAGGGAGCGCTCTCTCTCTCTCTCTCAGCTGACTGCAAGCGGGAGCCCTGACGGTGGCAGTTGGACGTGCTGCTGGACGTCGTACATGCTGGCGCTGCGGGCCTGGCATATACGGTGTCCAGCACCACGTCCAGCTGCCGCCGTCAGGGCTCCCGCTTGCAGTCAGCTGAGAGAGAGAGAGAAAGAGAGACATATAAGAGAGGCAGAGAAAGGGAGACAGAGCAAGGAAGAGAGACAGCAAGAGAAGCAGAGAAAAAGAGAGAGAGAAAGAGAGACATAGCAAGAGAGGCAGAGAGAGAAAAAAGAAAGAGAGACATAGCAAGAGAAAAAGAGAGACTTAGCAAGAGAGGCAGAAAGAGAGAGAAAGAGAAAGAAAGAGAGACATAGCAAGAGAGACAGAGAGAGAGAAAGAGAGAAAGAGAAAGAAAGAGAGATAGCAAGAGAGGCAAAGAGAAAGAAAGAGACATATAGCAAGACAGTGAAAGAGAGAGAGAGCAAGAGAGAGAGAAAAAAGCAAGAAAGAGATAGCAAGAGAGACAGAGAGAGAGAGAACAAGGGAGAGAGAAAGACATAGAGGAAGGGAAGGAGGGAGAGAGAAAGAGAGCAAAAAAGAGAAAGAAAGAAAGAGGGATGGAGAGAGAGAAAGAAGGGAAGGAAGGAAAAGAGAGAAAGAGGGAGAAATAGAGCGAAAGGGAGGAAGAGAGAGGGTTTTTTTGTCCCACCCCAGCCTAGGACCCACCCCAGCCTAGGACCCTCTGAAGGGGTGGACAACCCCCCCTTCCCCTTTTAGTTAAGGGGCATAAGGGTTTTTGGGGTTTAGTGAGGCCAGTGGGCCTTGCTGGGGGTGCTGGGATTAGGTGGGGTGACCTAGTGGTTCCCTATGGTCCCTGGGGCTCCCCTTAACAGGCCACACCTTGATAGGCTTTGGGCTTCCCTTTGGTGGGGTTTGCTCAGGGTTTTAAGAACTC
Organism: Erythrolamprus reginae; assembly: GCF_031021105.1. Classification (NCBI taxonomy): domain Eukaryota; kingdom Metazoa; phylum Chordata; class Lepidosauria; order Squamata; family Dipsadidae; genus Erythrolamprus; species Erythrolamprus reginae. Next base: position 110,350 of record NW_027248454.1, on the reverse strand, counting down.
AGTACCTCCCATCCGGGTGGCTGAGAAGGAATAGGCCCAATTTTGGCGGTTTATTTTTGTATTTGGTTTGTGATTAGGTGGCTGTTTAGTATGGGCCCCAGGAAGCGCGTAGCCAAGCAGGCTCCGCAGGGCCCTCGCTCTCGGAGGGCCAGGGTCCCATCTTTACGGGCTAGGGAGGCAGGGGTTGTGGTTCCTACCCCACAGGTGCCACCCCCTCCTGCCGCCCAGGCCCCTCGAGGCCAGGAACCCGGGGTGTCTGCTCAAGCCTTCTCTGCTCTTTTAGATCGCCTGGACCGCATGGACGCCTGCTGGGAAGCCGCCTTCTGGGCAAGCAGAGGATCCGGGCCCTCAGCGGCGTTGGGAGCCCCTCCTGTCGCTGGGCATGCGCAAGAAGCTCCGGACCAGAGCGACCCTGTGGCACGGGATGCCAGTTCTGCGGCCGGGGCCCTCGGGGCCCCATTGGATGGCAGGGGTGAGTCTCTTTCCATCACACCCACACCGGTTGTTCAGGGGGTACACACCTTACCCCCCCCAGCAGGACCGGCCGGCTTGGGCCCTCTTTTGGGGTCCAGCACGCCCATGGTCTGCTCCCAGGTCTGGGGGGCGACCGCACCGTCGGCTTCGGTTCCTGCCGGGGCGCCAGTGGTGAACACGGGGTCTTTGTTTGGCACGACTGGGGTGGCAGGGGTCCAGGTAGCCCCCTCGGGGGTGGGTGGTTCTGTGGTTTTGCCTGGATTGGCCAGCCTTACGGCGGCCGTGTCTTCTTCGGGGTTGGCCAATAACAGCGTGGCCACCTCGACCGACCCCATGGCGGCTGCCATGGGGGCGATACCTGCGGGCCTTCCCTCAACTCCTTTAGGGTACCATTTGCACCCCTCAATTAGAGATAAGATTTGGAGGGGGGAATATATTGATCTTTACACTCTATTAAATAGGGAAGTTCCCAAAAAAGAAAGGGACGAGGAGGCCCGTACCGATCGGGCCAAGAAGGTCAAGGTACCTAGGTCTTTCAGGTCTTGGCTTTACGCCTTCCTGACCTATGCCACCATTATCATACAGAAGGAGCCAGGCAGGGCCACGGCGCTCCTTAAGTACATTGACCTCATTGCCATGGCGCACTTCGAGGTCAAAGGGGATGCCTGGCAGAACTACGACGAGGCGTTCCGGATGAGGGTGGCGTTTGACCCTTCTCTGCCTTGGGATCGGGAGGTACCCGATCTATGGTTTCAGGCGACCCGCAAGAGCGGGTCGGGTCAAAGGACCGATAGCGGTCATTTAATGGAGGAGGAGCCGGCTGCGCCCCGCACGGTTGCGGGGCAGGGTGTTCGAACCACCCCGCTTTGTTTTGAGTACGGCGCCAAGGGCTCTTGTGCTCGCTCCTCCTGTAAGTTCCAACATGCCTGCGGGAAGTGCGGAGGTTCCCACGCCACGCACATGTGCCCGCGTCCCGGGAGAAATAGGAACGGCAGGGACAAGAACAAGCCCGCCGTTCCTACGACTCAAGGGCCCCAGTCCGGTCAGGCTTGAGCGCTTGACTGAACTCTTGCGGGGATATCGCCCGCCCGAGAGGGCGGCTGCTATCCTGCGGGGCTTTAGTGAGGGCTTCAGAATTCCGTATCAGGGTCCCCGTAGGGCCTTTATGGCGAAGAATTTGAGGTCCCTTCAAGGTAATGAAGAGTTGGTTAAGATAAAGATTAAGAAGGAGGTAGATGAAGGGAGGGTCCTGGGCCCCTTTCCCTCCCCTCCCATCCCGAATTTAAGGGTATCCCCCCTTGGGGTGGTACCCAAGAAGGCCCAAGGTGAGTACCGGTTGATTCACCATCTTTCTTTTCCCTGGGGGGAGTCGGTGAACGACTTCATACCGGAGGAGCTGTGTTCAGTCCGCTACGCCTTGTTCGACGCGGCAGTAGCTATGGTCCGGGCTTGCGGAGTCGGGGCACTAATGGGCAAGAGCGACATTAAGTCCGCTTTTAGGCTCCTGCCCATACACCCCGACGATTTCGATCTCCTGGGTTTCTGCTTTGAGGGAGGTTTTTACATGGATCGAACTCTCCCCATGGGGTGTTCGATTTCATGCGCTCTCTTTGAGAGCTTTAGCACTTTCCTCGAGTGGGCGCTCAGGAGTCGAACTGGGTCCAGGTCGGTCATACACTATTTAGATGACTTCCTGGTGGCGGGCCCGGCGGGCACACCTCAATGCCAAGCCCTAATGGCGGCATTTGAGGGGCTGTGTGCTTATTTAGGGGTGCCCCTAGCGCCAGAGAAAACGGAAGGGCCATCCTCTAGGATGTCCTTCTTAGGTATAGAGCTAGACTCCTCTACGCAGTCTTGCAGACTGCCGGAGGACAAGCTGTTGAAGATGAGGCTCAAACTGGAGGATGTAGCCAGCCTGAAGAAGGTGACCCTCAAGCAACTCCAGGAGCTTACAGGGCTGCTTAACTTCGCTTGCCGGGTAATTGCTCCCGGTAGGGCGTTTTTACGCAGACTGTATTCCGCCATGCAGGGTCTGAGCTCGCCCCATCACCATGTGCGGCTCAGTGTGGGGGCCAGAGAAGACTTGCGGGTATGGCAGACTTTCCTGGCCCATTTTAATGGGATCTCCTTCTGGCGGCAAGATTTGCTTCTCCAAGCAGACTTGCAATTACACTCCGACGCCTCGGGTTCCCTTGGCTTCGGGGTGATGCTGGGAGGGAAGTGGTGCCACTCCACATGGCCGGCAGAATGGGCTGCGGCCGGTATAGGGAGGGATCTCACATTCTTAGAATTTTTTCCCTTAGTGGTGGCGGTTGAACTGTGGGGCAGTCAGCTCGCCAATCGGGTGGTTCATTTCTGGTGTGACAACCTGGCGGTAGTCCACGTGGTAAATTCTTTGTCTTCAAAGAATGAGAGGGTAATGCACCTGGTCCGATTTTTCGTCAGTAAAGCCTTGGCTCTGAACGCACTGTTCTTGGCACGCCATGTGCCTGGGTTGGAGAACGGCGCGGCTGACGCTTTATCCCGTGGCTAGGATCTTCACCTGGATCAGCAAGGAGTTATTGCCCAATGTTGCCAAAGAATGTTATGGTAGGAATTTCCACCCCGTTAGTTTTGCTCTGCAGGTCCTTAGTTGTAATTTGTTTATTCAAATTTATTCAAATTTATTTAAAGTTATTTAAAGTTATTTAAATATGTTAATTAATAAATGACTCTTAATTAATCCACAATCCATGTCTCAGCGTCTTTACTCCGCCTCCGGGGGCAACATAGCATGAAGAAATAAAGCAATTTCAGTTCCATACCCAGGCTTATATGCCCAGTTAAAAAGCTTTAGAAACCACCAAAATATAAATCTGATTAAAGTTGATGCGATTGAACTACAGTATAATCTACATAGTACCCAGATATACAAAATGTGAGATTTTGGCCTAACCAAAGGAATGGAAGCCACCATGTCTGGGATCCAAAAATGAATTCAAAGGCTGGGTGGGCTTCAGGACCCCTTTTCATCCCCCAGTGTTGGTGTGGAGGGGCAGGCCCAACTCCTTTGTTGGTTGCATTTGGGGAGGGGTTTGCCATGGGCTCAGGGCCAATTATTGTCCTTTTTTCCTCTTAATGACTTGGTTCTTTTTCCTGGCTTTTCTCTACAGTGCTTATTTGCCTTAACAACTTTTAGTTCAGTAGCTTTGGCCTAGTATCACATGTTCCTCGCTTAACCAACAGTTGCTTTGCCTTCAGAGTTATGGTGCTTCTCCTAAAGTACTTATGACCCAATTCCACTGGTTTAGTTCAGTGGCTTCGGCCTAGTCCCAAATGTTCCTCGCTTAAGCAACAGTTGCTTTATGATGTTCCCCCAAAGTAATGTCCTAGTTCCAGAGTGTGAAATATGAAGTATTGCCTTTAACATAAAATAAAATACAGTGGAACCCCGACATAAGAGCTGCTCTACTTAAGAGCAACTCGAGATAAGAGCTGGGAGGGGAGAGATATTTTTGTTCTACTTACAAGCCCAAATTCGAGATACAAGCGCCAAGGAGCTGTCTCCTGAAGCCGAACGCTAACTTCCGCGTTCGGCTTCAGGAGACAGCTGCGAAGCGGCGCGCATGTTTTAAAAGATTGCAGCCGGCCTGGGGGGCTCGGGGGGTGCTTGCAGCCAGCCTGGGGGGCTTGCCAGCACCCCCCCGAGCCCCCCAGGCCGGCTGCAACCTTTTAAAACACGCGCGCGGCTTCGCAGCTGTCTCCTGAAGCTGAACGCGGAAGTTAGCTCTTTTTCTTTCTCTCTTTTACCTTCCCTTCCTCTATTTCTTCTTTTCTTTCTCCTTCCCACCTTCTTCCCTCCCTCCCTCCCTTCACTCATTCCTCTCTTACTCTCCCCTTTCATAAGTTTCCTTGCTTCCTTCCTCTGTTCCTGTCCCTTCCCTCTTTCCTTCCTTCCTTCCCACCCTCCGTCCATTCATTTATCCCATTCCTCTCTTGATCGCTTAAAGCCGGTCCCTGGTGCAAAAAGGGTTGGGGACCTCTGTCCTACAGGATTGGGTGGCAGAGAAGTTGAACATATGTAAATTTAAAAGTTTAAGAAAGTTTACAAGTTAAGTGAAAGAAACTTCATTATCCATTTATATGTACATGTACATTTCTTCATTAAAAACTTGTCTTTCTGCATAATTTAGACTAACTTTGTGAGTTTTTTGAGGGCTGGAACCAATTAAAATTATTTACATTAATTCCTATGGGGAAAAGTCGTTCGAGATAAGAGCTGCTCGACTTAAGAGCCCAGGTCAGGAACGAATTAAACTCGTATCTCGAGGTACCACTGTATATTTTTTTTCTTTATATGTTTTGTTTTGGTTTCTTTCTTTTTCTTTTTTCTTTTTATGTTTTGTAAATGTGTAGATGTATATATATATTTTTAAAATCAATAAAAATTTATTATTAAAATAACCATAAAATAAAATCTAAATACAGTGATCCCTCGATGTTCGCGATCTCGATCTTCGCGAAACGCTATATCGCGATTTTTCCCACGATGACGTCACTCTCTTCTTTCCTCTTGCTCTCGAGCGGCGGATGAACGGGCGAGCGGCAAACAGCGAGTGGGCGGGTGCACGGGCGAGCGGCAAACGGCGGGCGGGCGGGTGAACGGGCGAGCGGCAAACGGCGGGCGGGCATAAGCGAGGAGCCGAGGCGGCGGGGAAGACCCAGGGAAGGTTCCTTCGGCTGCCCAGCAGCTGATCTGCTCGGTAGCGCAGCAGCAGCGAGGAGCCGAAGATCGGGGTTTCCCCTTTGTGTGGGCGGCTGGGAAACCCCGATCTTCGGCTCCTCACTGCTGCTGCGCTACCGAGCAGATCAGCTGCTGGGCGGCCGAAGGAACCTTCCCTGGTCTTCCCCGCCGCCCACACGCAAACCCCACCATCTGCGCATGCGCGGCCATGAAAAAAAGGGCGCGCATGCGCAAATGGTGTTTTTACTTCCGGAACCCTACATCGCGAAAAATCGATTATCGCGAGGGGTCCTGGAACGGAACCCTTGCGATAATGGAGGGATCACTGTATAAAGAGAGTTAATGAATTTCTTGAAAAATTAGTATTGTTCTTATAGTAAACAATATGGTTCAGAGGGCGGGGGTGGGGGTGCTTTCTGAGCAATAGCTGGGGAAATTTTGCCCTGCAACTAGGGTATCTTTGTTAATAAGCATTCCAGATAGGCTGTAAGCTTATTAGTATCCAACCAATGGAAAACCTGAACAGTGGTGAGGGTGGAGGATGGGTCAGGGGAAGGGGTATAAAAACCGGTTGCATGGTTTCTTCTGAGTCCAATTCATGGGCACACGTATTTGCAAATATATAGTAAACATTTGCTAATTTTTGGTACTGGATTGCCTTCATTATTGCTTACGCTTCCAGATGCTACTGGCCATTGAAACAGCTGTAAGAACTGCTGAAAGTGGCTGGACTCATTGCACCAGACTTAAGGAACTGGTCAAGGCCTCCACAGGCAAAATAGTGGAAAGCGCAACCTTTAAGCAACCCTCTCTGAAAATAATAAAACAATGAAGTAGATGTTTGCTCTCCAGGTATAGGACATCTGAGTTAGTTGGATGGGATGTCCAGTTGTGTCTTTTGTGGTTTATGTGGTACTAGGAATAGGGAACAGAGATGACCATAAGCTCTTACTAGCTCCAACTTTCCACAAATCTGACACAAATTTATTCTGGGTATTCATAAAACTACCAAGCTTCACGTAATCAAATTCAATGTATGCCACTTAATAAATTGTGGGGATTTCAGCAACCATAATCAATATGCAAATGAGGAGAAATATTTGTGTGTAATGCAGATTCTTCCTGTTGGGAGGATATATAGTAGACAACAGAGACTTTTAATCCTAACTCAGGAATTGTATCAGAGTGGGGCAGGGGGGGGAGAAAGTATGAAATATAATTAGCATAACCATAAAAAGTATGAAGCAAACAAATAATAACTATAGTATGAGGATCAATATACCAGGATGTTGTTTCAGGATAAGGATGGTTAAAGCAAAAGGAATTAACAAAAACATATTAAACCTTTTGCTCCACCCAATTTTTCCAAATTAGTCATTATAGTGGAAATAGACAATTTGAGACAATTTTTTGAAATTGAGACTAGATATAGAAGTACAAATGCCTGGGTAAAATGGGTACAGTATTCGAAAATGATTATTAGCCCACAGGTAGCATGAGATGCATGTTGGCTCTTTTTCAACATAGAACAGGTTCAGGAAATTAAAGTTATAAATCCCTTTCTCTCCTTTGTCCACCAGTAAAATATCTAGATACTAAGAAAACACCTACATTCTTTGAAGCCTTTGGTAACACACTGCATGCCTGAAAAGGTAAGGTTTAGGTTCTGTCCAAATGATAAGAGAACTGGAAGCATATGTAGAAACAGTAAATGTAACCACGGAAACCCAAAAAGAAATTATGGTAATCCAAAATGGCCATTCCTAGAACTGTCTTATGGTGGTATTGTGGGGGTTAAATACCAGTATTAAGACATGTTCTTCCCCCAAATTGAATAGGTACTTGTGCAATTGTCCAACTGGCTGGGCGGGAACCAATCACAACAAATTTCTCATTTAAACCATGAACATAACAATTATGACACTTATTAGGATATAGAAGGCAATAAAAAGGAGAAAAGTGGGAAATTATAAATTAGGAAATATGAAGTATTGCCTCTAAAATAAAGTTTAATTATAAAAGAGAGTTAAGGAACATTGAAAAAATAATAGTTATTACAGTTAACAATATGGTTTAGGAAAGTCAAGAAAGTGGTGTTTTCTGAACAGTAATTACAGACAGGTGTTAGTATCTTGTGCTTGTTAGGTTCTTGTTAGTATCCAGCCAATGGGAAACCAAAACAGTGTTGCAGGTGGGGGTGGTATAAATACATGTTGCATGCTCTGGATCCAGCCATTTGCAACTGTATTTGCAAATAAGTACTGGGTTGCCTTCATTGCTTTTTTGGTTACCTATTTCTAACACAGGGTTCTAAAGTCATTCCTCGCCCCCGTCACATGACTCTGGCAAATTGCAGTGGTACTTGGGCCAGGTTCCGCAAAAAATGTCCAAAACAATCCATTGACTTGGTTAACAGCACAGTGTTTGCTTAATGATCACAGGATTTGCTTTAAACATAAAATGTTTAGTTAAAACTGATCACCAGAAAAAAAGTTGTAAAATCAGGGTGGTCACATAAATGCCTTGATTTACAACCATCATAACTTATGATGGAAATTCCGACCTCCACTAAAGTCATAATTTGAGCACTGTGTATATTGGATAGCAGCAGAATCAGTGAAGGGCTACCAAAAATTTTACTACCACACTGTGGGCGTGGCTTATGCAGGATGCCCTGCATTTCCTTTCAACATCTTTCAGTGCAAATTGGGTGCTCTGGGGTGGAGGTCCAGTTTCACTACCCCACTGTGTTGCCCTCCATCCGGGCAGTAGCCCATCCCTGAGCAGAGTGATAGGAGGATGTTAGATAATCCCTTCATTGGCAATGGCAGGGGGATTGTTTCATACTTCATGGGACAAGGCAATGATAAACCACTCCTGTATTCCACTCAAAAACACAGGTACACAAAAGGGTGAGATTACACTGTCAAAGGAATTACACTGACAGTGAGATACTGTCATTAGTTCAAGCTATATCTTGAATGTATATGAGAAAGGTGAGATAAATTGCTTGATTTTGCTGCCCCACTCACCAAAGTTTTCATTCCCAACGTCAACATTCTCCCTCACCTTTTTAGCTGTATTATTCCATCACTGCAAACATGAACCCAGGCAGCAACATTCCTAGTAGATTCTGCCAAATTAAATTCTTTGTTTACTAAGCAAATTTATGTTTAGATCCCAGGGAAAAAAGAGTGGAGAAGAGGGGGGAAAGGGAGAGAGGGAAACAGGCAAGGAGTCTCAATGCTGCTCAAGTCAATTTTATCAAACAAAGCCGGATTTTCAGCCCAAGGGACATACTGTATACCAGGTAGCTTAAATCTCCACTTCAGTTCCAAGGCCGACCCTTGCCCTTGCCCCCAAAATGTATCTGATACCTGTGTTGCAGCATTTGTTACACTTGCTGGGGGTAGAGAAGGTCTTTGCTCACCTCAACCTCATACAGGCTTACCAGAGGAGGCTTCAAACACGCAGATAATTGCCAGACACAGGGGGGCTTTTTGCTGCAAAAGACTCCAGTTCAGTGTAAGCACTGCGACATGGTCTTATGGGATGGCTCCTCGGGGGGGGGGGGCGGCTTCCATATATCAATGAAGTTATCATAGTGGCAGCAAATGAGGAGGAGCTACCGGGAAGGCTTCTCAACTTCTGTTCTGTTTTCCTGCCCCATATGGCGTCTGTTGCAGAGCCACTGCACAGACCTCTAGACTCGGGAGCCAGATGGCACTGGGGCCCCACAAAAAATCTGGCCTTCTCAGCTGTCAAACAACTTCTGGTATCAAACTCGCTACTTCCACAATATTCTGAACATATTCCCCTAGTCTTGACGCATGATGCCTCTGAGTACAGGATATGTGCGGTATTAAGCCGTCGGTTACCTAATGGTAAGGAAGCACCCATTGCATTTTATTGAAGAACTCCAGCTCACCCAGTAGGGAATTACAGACAGATAGATAAAGAAGCGTTGGCTCTACTAGCCGGGGTATGCCATTTCCCCCATTGCCTCTATGAGCGCCAATTTAAGTTGGCAACTGATCATCAGCCGCAATTGGGAGTACAGCCTAAGAACAAGCAGCCACCTCAGGTGATCTCTTTGCACATGACGCGATTGTCAGTTTTCCTAGCTAATTACGAATAGTATTTAGCATACTGGCCAGGATGAAACATAGCGAATGCAGATGCGTTAAGCTGCTGTATGCTATCCGCCAGCCTCCAAGACCCAGACCCAATGGCTATAATATTGGCTATCTCTGAATTAAATCTGCCCATAACTGCATCCAATATAGTCATGGCCGCACGAGATACCTTAAATTAATTAGGGTCCTGTCATGTGTCCCTAGAGGGTGGCCACAAGGCAGGGCCCCTGATGACTTCCTTTCATTCCAAACGAGACAAAATGAATTATTAGTCTACTGTGGACTGAGTGTGTGGTGATTCCTCAGTCATTGCGTAGCTCTATATTAGATTAGATTAGATTAGATTTATTGGATTTATATGCCGCCCCTCTCCGCAAACTCGACTTACTACGTGAGGCATGCCCTGGGGTAGTTCGCATGAAGTCATTGGCATGCAGTTATATGGCCAGGCATTGACAAGGACATTGAGATCAAAGTGGCTATATGTCACCCATGCCAAGAGTCATGGGAGTTCCCACCCCGAGGAGAGCCTCGGATTTGGGAGCATCTCCCCATGGTGGAAACTTCATATAGATTTAGTCAGCCCTATCCGTGGCCAAATTTTTCTGATTGTAGTGGATGCTTTTTCAAAGTGGTTAGAGGTTTGTACCATGACATTTGCTACTTCTGAAGCTATTATTCATCCCCTTTCTAATCTAATAGCAATTTATAGTTTCCCTGACCCCATAATTTCAAATAATGGGCGTCAGTTCACTTTGGCGGCTTTCCATCATTTCCTTGCTTCTAAGGTCATTAAACGTGGATTAATCGCCCTCTGGCATCCTTCTGGAAACGGTCAAGCAGACCTAAGTGGCAAAGCCCGCTGTAACAACATCGCCAAAAAGTCTTCAAAACGTTGTTACAGTAATCCTGTCTTGCAGTTATCAAGGCTGAAAGCTGTCACGACCACTTCTGGAAGTGAATTCCATAAACCAACGACCTTCTGGGTGAAGAAATATTTCCCTTTATTTGTTCTCGCTTTCTCACCTATGAGCTTAAGGGAGTGTTCCCTCGTCCTAATATTGTATCATAGAGAAAAGATTTTTTCTCTATCTACCTTTTCTATCCCATGCATGATTTCACACACTTCGATCAAGTCATCGCTTAAACGCCCTCTTTCAAGGCTGAAGAGACCAAGGCATTGCAACCTGGTTTCATAAGGGAGGTGCTCCATTCAATTAAGTTCCATTAAGTTTGGCGGTTTTTTTCATCCTTAACACTGTGAATTAATCTGTTTGGACTTTGACTTTGAACCATTTATTGATATTTTACCAAAAAGGTAAAAGGAATACAGTGGTACCTCAAGATACCATCCCCTCGTCTTACGAACAACTCGTGATACGAACCCGGGGTTCAGAAAAATTTTGCCTCTTCTTACGAACTTTTTTCGAGTTACAAACCGGCGTTTGGAGACAGCTGGGAAGCCGCGCGGCTGTTTTAAAAGGTGACAGTCGGGCGGCGGGCTTCCCAGCAGCCTCCCGAACGCCGGTTCGTAACTCGAAAAAAGTTCGTAAGAAGAGACAAAAATTTTTTGAACCCCGGGTTTGGTTTGGGAGGTTGCTGGGAAGCCCCCCAGCCTGGTTGTGACCTTTTAAAACAGCCGCGCGGCTTCCCAGCTGTCTCCCGAAGCCGAACACCGAAGCCGAACTTCTGCGTTCGGCGTTTGGCGTCAGCTGGGAAGCGGCGCGGCTGTTTTAAAAGGTCACAGCCGGGCTGGGGAGCTTCCCAGCACCCCCCCCAACCCCGAACCCGGAAGTTTGGCAAAAGTTCGGGGTTCGGGGGGGGAAGCCCCCCAGCGCAGCTGTGACCTTTTAAAACAGCCGCGCAGTTTCCCAGCTGTCTCCCGAAGCTGAACGCCGAAGTTCGGCTTTGGCGTTCGGCTTCGGGAGACAGCTGGGAAGCCGGGCGGCTGTTTTAAAAGGTCACAGCCGCACTGGGGGGCTTCCCACCCACCCCCAACCCCGAACCAGGAAATTTGGCAAATGTTCGGGGTTGGGGGGGGTGCTGGGAAGCCCAGACGCCCGGCTGTCACCTTTTAAAACAAGGTGACAGCCGGGCGGCAGGGGTTTTTTTGCGGGTTTTTTTTTTGGGTTGCCCGGATTAATTGACTTTACATTGTTTCCTATGGGAAACAATGTTTCGTCTTACGAACCTTTCGTCTTACGAACCTCCCCCTGGAACCAATTAGGTTCGTAAGACGAGGTTTGACTGTATGTAGAGTCATGGCAAAAGGAAGTTGGACACTTCAGGTTCTGGTGAGCTGTGGCTTGAACTCATTGCACCTGGCACTTCTGTAGCCTCTGTGGCAATAGGCTGATGACTAGGTGAGTTACAAGATTAAGAGGCTGGAAAGAGCCCAAGTCACTTATGTCATTTATTATTTTTTATAATTTTTTTAAACCTCTGCTTTGTCTTTTGCCTCACCATGGATCATTCAACCAAGGGAAGCCGTGTATCTCACCTAGTCTATGCAAGGGAAACTCCTAGGGGAGAAGTCTGGATATCCCATGTGTGGAAGGAAGAACCTGTTTTCCTGCTGGTGGACACAAAACTGATAGCTACAGCCGCAGAACAGAAAATGCCTGATATCATCAATGTAGAACTACAGTGGAAATACCAATAGATGTGTGATGAGTGCTAATAGACTGCAATAGACACTAGAGCCACTTTGGAAGGAGTTCTCCATATTACTGAAAACAATACAAGTGTACTGTAGTAACCTATGGGATAATTGACCTTGTATTTAGTTCTTTCTAGAAAATAATTTCTTGCTCCATAGCACAGAGGAATAGCATGGAATAGGATCAACTAGACAGCCAATATTGGACCAACGTCACCTATCGACTTTCAAGGTTAATTATTTTTATTCAAATGCCCCCCAACTTTGTTTGGCAGATTTCTGAATACCACCTATGGAGGGCATTCTTTTTTGTTGGGGGTTCCTTAGGTTTTCATGGTCCCCCTTTTTTCTAGATGCTTCTTATTTCTTAGTCACTAGGGTGATTCAATAAGATTTATATTTCTTGTGTATATCGCAAGTCCCCACATAATGAACACTTAAATAACACATCCCAGATCTCAATGAATGAAACATTCTGATCTAATTCTTTGTTCTGTACAAAGTTGAATGTGCTGACAACAAAGTCACACAAAAATCAGCAATGGAAATCAAATTTATTAACCAATGGAGGCCTGGATTTGTAGCCACACGCAAAATTAAAGTGGAAAAACACACCAGAGGCTGATCCAACTTTTATTTAACGTCCTTAAAACAAGTCAAAATGAGGCTCAGTATTGTGTGTGGCCTCCACATGCCTGTATGACCTCCCTACAACACCTGGGCATGCTCATGATGAGGTTGCGGATGGTCTCCTGAGGGATCTCCTCCCAGACCTGGACTAAAGCATCCGCCAACTCCCAGACAGTCTATGGTGCAATGTGACATTGGTGGATGGAACAAGACATGATGTCCCAGATGTGATCAATCGTATTCAGGTCTGGGGAACGGCCTGGCCAGTCTATAGCTACAATACCTTCATCTTGCAGGAATTGCTTGCACACTCCAGCCACATAAGGTCTAGCGTTGTCCTGCATTAGTAGGAACCCAGGGCCACCTGCACCAGCATATGGGCTCACAAGGGGTCTGAGGATCTCATCTCGGTACCGAATGGCAGTCAGGCTACCTCTGGTGAGCACATGGAGGGCTGTGTGGCCCTCGAAAGAAATGCCACCCCACACCATTACTGACCCACCGCCAAACCGGTCGTGCTGAAAGATGTTGCAGGCAGCAGATCACTCTCCATGGCATCTCCAGACTCTGTCACATGTGCTCAGTGTGAACCTGCTTTCATCTGTGAAGAGCACAGGGCACCAGTGGCGAATTTGCCAATCCTGGTGTTCTGTGGCAAATGCCAAGCATCCTGCACAGTGTTGGGCTGTGAGCACAACCCCCATCTGTGGACATCGGGCCCTCATACCATCCTCATGGAGTTGGTTTCTAACCGTTTGTGCAGACACATGCGCATTTGCAGGGCTCTGGCAGTGCTCCTCCTGTTTCTCCTTGCACACAGGCATAGGTAGCGGTCCTGCTGCTTGCTTGTTGCCCTCCTACGGCCCCCTCCATGTCTCCTGGTATACTTGCCTGTCTCCTGGTAGCGCCTCCAGCCGCTGGACACTACACTGACAGACACAGCAAACCTTCTTGCCCCAGCTCGCATTGAACTGCACTACCTGAGCCACTTGTATGGGTTGTAGAGTCTGTCTCATGCTAACATGAGTGTGAAAGCTCAACCAACATTCAAAAGTGACCAAAACACCAGTCAGAAATCATTGATACTGAGATGTGGTCTGTGGTCCCCACCTGCAGAACCACTCCTTTATTGAGTGTGTCTTGATAATTGCCAATAATTTCCATCAGTTGTCTATTCCATTTGCACAACAGCATGTAAAATTGATTGTCAATCAGTGTTGCTTCCTAAGTGGACAGTTTGATTTCACAGAAGTTTGATTTTCTTGGAGTTATATTCTGTTGTTTAAAAGTTCACTTTATTTTTGAGTAGTATATATACCACCTATGGAGGGCATCCTTTTTTGTTGGGAGTTCCTTAAGTTTTCATGGTCCCATTTTTTTTCCTTAGATGCTTCTTATTTCTTAGTCATTAGGATGACACGGAAAGATGTATACTGTACTGTATATCGCAAGTCCCCACATATTGGACATGCATATTGACATTAGAATTTAACATCTCTGCTGCATTACAGCTGTGAAGGATGGTTAATTTTGGAAGTTTGGGCCTGCTGCTTATATAGTGCTACCTCAATCATAGTATTTGCCTGGTTTGAGGATGCTAAATTGCCATTGCCCTTCTCCTTATTTTTCCACTGCTTGTATTTTATGCCCATACAATTCTTAATGTCATTAGGATACTACCAAGTGAAGTCTCCTCTGTGTCTTTAATTGCTATTTGGAATCACATGCCCCTAGATTTTTTATGGGCACCTTTTGGTGGTGTTTCTGCACTGAATAGAACAGAATTATATAGAATAGAATTCTTTATTGGCCAAGTGTGATTGGACACACAAGGAATTTGTCTTTGGTGCATATGCTCTCAGTGTACATAAAAGAAAATATACCTTTGTCAAGAATCATGAGGTACAACGCATGATAATTGTCAGAGGTTACAAACAGGCAATCTGGAAACAATCAATATTAATATAAATTGGAATGATACAAGCAACTATTTACAGTCATACAGTCACAAGTGGGAGGAGATGGGTGATAGGAATGATGAGAAGACTAACATTAATAGTAATGTAGTCTTAGTGAATAATTTGACAGTGGTGATGGAAATATTTGTTAGCAGAGTGATGGCATTCATGGGAAAAAACTGTTCTTGAAACTAATTGTCTTGGTGTGCAGTACTGTGTGGCATCATTTTGAGGGTAGGAATTGAAACAATTTATGTCCAGGATGCAAGGATGCAAAATATGTAAATATTTTCACAGCCCTCTTTTTGACTATTGCAGTATACAGGTTCTCAATGGAAGGCAGGTTGGTAGTACAGTGTTCCCTCGATTTTCACAGGTTCAAACTACACGAATGGCCTATACCACGGTTTTTCAAAAAATATTAATTAAAAAATGCATCGCGGGGTTTTTTTTCTACACCACGGTTTTTCCCACCCGATGACGTAATACCTCATCGCCAAACTTTCATCTACCATTGCTAATTGGCCAAAATCTTGGCCAATCAGCGTTGTTATCACAAAAATTTCTCATCGCTGATGGCCCAAAATCTCGGGCAATCAGTGGTGTTATCCAGGTGTGCATTAGTAATTTTACAACTATTAAAACTTATTAGAAGACATACCCAATATGACTCCTAAACATTCTACGCACAGTGGAGGCAGCAACAGTAAAAAGTATAGGAAGATGCTGACGATTAAAGAGAAGATTGAACTGTTAGATATGCTAAAAGGTGATCGGTCGTTTGCGGAAGTTGGGCGGCATTATGGAATAAACAATTCGAGTGTAAGATACATTCGAAAATATGAAAAGAAGATAAGACAAACAGCTGTGATCACATTCAACAAGGAAGCAAAATGGATAGTGATACTTAGAAATAAACGTCTTATGAAAATGGAAGCTGCTTTGTCCGTGTGGGTACAAGACTGCTGTAAGAAGAGCATTGCATTGGATACCAACACGATACGGACAAAGGCACAACAATTCTACACCTGTCTGGTGAACACAGAAGGAGGTGATGTAGCTGAGGGAGAAGAAGATGTTGATGAAGGTGCCGATGACATGGAAGATCCCCAGTCATTCGATTGAGTCACACAAGGAAAGTGAAGTCATTCTTTTTTTTTTTGGTCCCAGAGTGATTGATTACTAATACCACGGACTCTAAAAAGGAGTAATTATCTGTAGAATTTGAAGGTATCTATTTTACTTACAAGCCATTGAGATATAAAGGAGAATTTGGAACTGGACTGAAGGCCTTGAAAATCATATTGTGGTGATAGAGCATCTATAAGCCTTATAGAGCAAGACAGCACAAACTGTCTCTATTACAGGGTTGTGTTTTCTCGGAGAATAATGAATGTATGTATGAATGTAATTCATTTAAAGTAGGAAAGAAAGAGGCTTCAATGAAATATTATTTAGAAGTAGAAATTGATAAGCATAAGTCACAAAACAACTTTTTCAAAATTATTTTTATATTTATGTTTTATAAAAATGTTGAAAAAGTTCACAATTTTATTTCTGCTGCTTCTTTCTATAGCAAGTACAGAAACTACTAATATTGCCTTGTTCTTATAATATCTAAAATGTATTATATAATATATCCTAGTTCTAATATTACTATCTACTATCTCCTAGTTCTAATACCACCATACCTAATATCTATTATCAACTGTAATATATCTGATTTCTAATACTATTATCTAATATCTAATACTGTTTAGTTCTAATACTATCTCATATCTACAGTACTAATATCGCCTAATAGTTATGTTTCCTATCTAACATCGCTTACTTCTAATACTAACATCTTAAATCTAATATATCCTATTTCTAATACTAATATCTACAATCTAATATATCCTAGTTCTAATACGATCTGATATCTATTAATTCTATGAGCTTGACTGGAATCACAGATTGCATAAAATCACTTGGTATTTAAAATGCAGTTTGGACTACAGTGATCCCTCCATTATCGTGAGGGTTCCGTTCCAGGACCCCTCGCGATAATCGATTTTTCGCAATGTAGGGTTCCGGAAGTAAAAACACCATCTGCGCATGCGCGCCCTTTTTTTCATGGCCGTGCATGCGCAGATGGTGGGGTTTGCGTGTGGGCGGCGGGGAAGACCCAAGGAAGGTTCCTTCGGCCGCCCAGCAGCTGATCTGCTCGGTAGCGCAGCAGCAGCGAGGAGCCAAAGATCAGGGTTTCCCAGCCGCCCACGTAAAGGGAAACCCAGATCTTCGGCTCCTCGCTGCTGCTGCGCTACCGAGCAGATCAGCTGCTGGGCGGCCGAAGGAAACTTCCCTGGGTCTTCCCCGCCGCCTTGACTCCTCGCTGATGCCCGCGCGCCGTTTGCCGCTCGCCCGTTCACCCGCCCGCCCGCCGTTTGCCGCTTGCCCATTTACCTGCCCACCCACTGTTTGCCGCTCGCCCGTTCACCTGCCCGCCCGCCGCTTGCCCGTTCGCCCGCCCGCCGTTTGCCGCTCGCCCGTTCATCCGCCCGCCCGCCACCCGCCGCTCGCCCATTGACCCGCCCGCCCGCCATTTGCCGCTCGCCCGTTCACCCACCCGCCCGCCGTTTGCCGCTCGCCTGTTCACCGTCCCGCCCGCTGTTTGCTGCTCGAGAGCAAGAGGAAGGAAGAGAGTGACGTCATCGTGGGAAAAATCACGATATAGCGTTTCGCGAAGATCGAGATCGCGAACATCGAGGGATCACTGTATACAGTTTTGGAAAAAAGAAGCTTTTTTCCTCCAGGCAGTATGCGACTGTTTTCTTCATGGGGAGTTGAAGACATGTCTTTTTGTCTTTTTGTCTTTCCTTTGGAAATCTGGCATGTGAGGGCTTGTAATTGGTGATGGAATCTGTTAAATCAGAGGCAAGAGGACGAGGAAAGTGACAACAGCTCTTTATTAAATCAGTAGGAGCATTCCGAGAGTCCAGCTCGCAGGCTGGAAAAGGATTAAAGAGTTAAAGGAAACCCCGGCAAAACCCGCACTTATATACTTTGTTGCCAGCGCTGGGATTGGTGACATTGTTTCAAGTCTTCGCGCTGAAGCTCCCGGTGGTCGCGCTTGCAGGCTTCCAATTGGTCAGCCTGCGGGTTCCTATTGACTGCGTCTGGTCGAATCGGGGATATTCATTTTTTTTAACAGCATGCAAACATAACATCCCTCCCCCCATAGTCTTTTTACAACTGTCAGTCATTTAGATAGGTTACGTAGTCCTGTAACCTGATTGGTGGTCTGGCTGCCCGGCCTGACCTGACCTGCGCAGTTCAGTCTGCTGTGAGCTGTCTTCCTGGGCGGCTGGCTCTTGTGTTGCTTCGTCCGGGTAAAGGTTGCCTTGGCCCAGGGTTCCCGAACAGCCATAGCTGGATGCCAGAAGATGGTGTGGTGAATAGGATGGTTGTTCTATGCGATTTTCTGTGGGGAAAATGTGATCGTTATTTTGTGGGGACTCACCCGGGTGTCGCTTTCTAATTTGGTCGACATGTCTTCGCCAAATTTTCCCGTTTTGTAGCAGAACCCTGTATGACTTGTGGCCGGTTCTTTGATCTATGATGCCCTCCCTCCAGCAGAGGTTGGAGTCAAAGTCTTTGGCATACACCGGGTCACCCGATTCAAAGGTTCTTTCCGGCTCTGTTGTTGGTTTGTCTTTTTCTTTCGTGTATTCTGGGTGCATTCTGTCTAGTGGGGACCGGAGTTTTCTTCCCATGAGGAGTTCCGCCGGGATTTTCTTGGTGCTGGCTGAAGGGGTGATGTGTTGGGCCATTAGGAACTTGTCTATTTGTTGTTGCCAGTCTCCGGTTGGTGCTCGGTGAAGGTCCTCTTTCGTGAACCTCACCATTCGTTCAACCCAGCCATTAGAGGCCGCGAAGTGGGGCGAGGTTATTGCATGCCGGATTCCCCACTCGGCTAGGAAGATTTCCATTTGTCTAGATGTCAGCTGGGGGCCATTGTCGGAGACTAGGACATCTGGTAACTCGCGTGTGAAGAAAATTTTCCGCAGTACCTTTATTGTAGCTGCCGTTGTAGTTGAGGTCATTAAGATTACCTTGAGCCATTTTGAGTAGGCGTCTACTACAATTAGGAAGGATTGTCCCGCTACTGGTCCTGCAAAGTCTATATGAATTTGAGACCAGGGCCCTTTTGGTGTTTCCCACTCCGTTGGCTTGGTTTTGGGTGGATCTGGGCAAGTTTGCTGGCACGGGTTACATGTTGCCACCCAGGTTTCAATTTCCTGATCCAGCCCGGGCCACCACAAATGACTTCTAGCCAGACTTTTCATTCGTACCATGCCCGGGTGCCCTTGATGCAGTAATTTTAACGCTTTTTTCTGTAGCTGTCTTGGGACTATAACCCAGTCGCCCCACAATATGCAGTCCCTTAACATGCTCAGTTCCATTTGTCTGTTTTTAAAAGCCTGAAATGCCTCTCTCAGGATTTTCTCCGGCCACCCCCTCAGGACCCATTGCTTGACTTCAGACAATACCGAATCTTTATTTGTTTCTCGGGCAATTTCCTCTGCGTTTATTATCGGGTTTTCCTGCATTTCAATTAGCAATATGTCCGTGGCTGGGGCTGGGTCTACTACCAGGTCTGTCTGGGGGCATCTACTAAGGGCGTCTGCGTGGCCGATTTCCTTCCCCCCTCGGTGTATGAGAGTATAGTTGCAGGCTGTTAGGAAGATTGTCTAGTGGGTCATTCTCGGGGAAAGGAATGCGGGCGTCTGTTTGTCTCCCGCTAAGATTCCTAATAGGGGTTTATGGTCTGTAATCAAGGTGAATGGGCGGCCGAATAAATACCCATGGAATTTCTTGACGCCCGCGACTAAAGCTAGCGCTTCCTTGTCCAGTTGTGAGTAGTTCCTTTCTGCCGGGGACAAGGTCTTTGAGTAGAAAGCGATGGGGGCATCTGTGCCGTCTGGAAACGTGTGGCTGAGGACAGCTCCTATGCCGAACGGTGAGGCGTCGCAGGCTAAGGTCATGGGCATAGTCATGTTGTATTGAACGAGGACACTGTCTGATGATAGCATTTCTTTGATGGCTTGGAAAGCATCCTGCTCGGCTGGTCCCCATGTCCAGGCTGTTCCTTGCTTAAGTAGGTGACGAAGCGGTTCCGCTGTCGGGGCGTTCTGTTTGAGAAAGGTGGAGTAGAAGTTTAGTAAGCCCAGAAATGATTGTAATTCCGTTTTGTTCATTGGAATAGGGCTGTTTTTTTATTGCTAGGACCTTTTCTTCTGTTGGATGGATTCCCCTTTTGTCTATGGAGAGACCCAGGAATTCGACGCTAGGGACTGCCTAAGAACACTTGTCTGGTTTTATGCGGAGGCCCACTTCCTGAAATTTAGTGTATACTTGTCGAATTCTTTCCCATAGCTGGGGGGCTGATGTTGCGGATATTAGCACATCATCAAAATATGGCACCACCCCTGGGATTTTATTTAGCAGGCGTTCCATGAGGCTTTGAAAAATGCTTGGGGCGGTAGCTACCCCAAATTGTAATCTGGAACATTTGAATGCCCCCCGGTGAGTTACGATTGTCTGGGCTTCTGCAGTTTCCTCTGAGACTGGTAATTGCTGATATGCCTGGGCCAAATCGATCTTTGCGAAGAAAGAGCCATTTCCCAGAGTATGTAATAGTTGCTGAACTACCGGAATTGGGTAAGCATTATGTTGCAGAGCCCTGTTAATCGTCGCTTTGTTGTCAGCGCATATTCAGACTGAGCCATCGGGTTTTAGGGGGAGGAAAATTGGGGTCTCCCATTTAGCGTGATCACCTGGTACAAGGACTCCTTGGGTGATTAACTTATCTAGTTGCTGGTCGACCTTTGGGAGTAATGGCAAAGGTACCCTCCGGGGTTTTAGGCGAATTGGGGGTATCGATGGGTCGAGGTTGAATGATATTGGGGTGCCCCTTGTATGTGCCCAGCCCTGGTTCGAATACGTCAGCAAAATCCTTCATTATGTCCTTTGGAGGGATTTTTTGGTCGGTAACGGAGTGAATGCCTGTGATGCCCATGTCTAGCAGCTGGAACCAATCTAGCCCCAACAGGGTGTGTTTAGGGCCGTGTACGACAATTAGTGGTAACAGTCCTTTAAAATGTTCGGAGCATACAGGCACATCGATAGACCCCAATACCGGAATGGTATTTCCTTGAAAGTCTGCCAGCCCAAAAGTCCAGGGAGTTAGTTGGTCTTTTTGAATATGTGTGAAATATAGGTGGAATTTATGCCACAGCATTATGGAGTAATGGGAGCCCGTGTCAATTTCCATCTTACAGGGCCGATTGTTAATTAGAAGAGAGGTGAAAAGCTTCCCCTGGGCCGGTGTAGAGTTGTGGTTAATTGAAAAGGGGGAATTACCTTTGCAGGATCCTGAGCCAAAGCCCGTGGACTGCTTGAAGTTCCCGTGGTTATAGGGAGCGTTGGAATTTCCGCCTGTGGCTGGCTGGCGCTGCCAGGGTTGGTTGAAGTCCCCTGGAGCGGGTGCTCAGCAAACTTCGGCGATGTGCCCTTTTCTATGGCATCGGTGGCAGAGGGCATCTTTGAAAGGGTATCGGTATCGGGAGTGGGAGCCATTGCAGCCAAAACACGGTGGGAAAGGTCGCTGAGGGTTGCCAAATTGTGAGGAGCGGCGGACCTGAAGGCAGTAGTCTTTGTCTGTTGCTGCTTCGGGCGGTTGTTTGGCAGAGTCTCCTGTGTGTGACGGGGCGATTTCTGTCACCTTGTGCACGGATGAAGCTGTGCGTTTGAGTTCGGCGGCAGATGCATCAGAAATCTCAGCAGCTTTGACGGCTTTCATGATGTCTTGTAAAGACGTTTCTTCTTCGATGAGGTACTTTTTTTGTAAAGCTAGGTTGCTCATCACGAAGATTAAGCGGTCCACCAGATGTTCCTCTGGATCTTTATACTTGCATTTCGTTAGCAGGGCTCGCAGCCGGGTGACAAAGTCATTTATGGACTCACCTTCAGCCTGTTTCAGCAGAGAGAATTAGTGTCGGCTGAGGCGGACAGGAGTTGTTGGCTGAAAATGGGTTGCGAGTTTCTCTTGTAGTGCTGTCCAGGAGATGTCCTCTATGGATTCCTGGTCTGCGAGCGTGGTGACCAGGTTGTAGATCATGGGGCCGCAGTAGAGGAGGAAGATCGCTCGTTTTCTGTTGTCTGTGGCATGGTCGAGATTGTTCACTTGAAGGAAGATTCGAAATTTGGACATGTATGCCGACCGTGTGTCCTCTTTGGGGTTGAAGAAAGGCAGAGCGTGGGGTATTGGTGTAGCAATCTCTGGTCTTTTTCGTGGAAAGGTTCGAAACCCCTTGTCGCCACTGTTAAATCAGAGGCAAGTGGCCGAGGAAAGTGACAACAGCTCTTTATTAAATCAGTAGGAGCATTCCGAAAGTCCAGCTCGCAGGCTGGAAAAGGATTAAAGAGTTAAAGGAAACCCTGGCAAAACCCGCACTTATATACTTTGTTGCCAGCGCCGGGATTGGTGACATTGTTTCAAGTCTTCGCACTGAAGCTCCCGGTTGGTTGCGCTTGCAGGCTTCCTATTGGTCAGCCTGCGGGTTCCTATTGGCTGCTTCTGGTCCAATCGGGGATCTTCATTTTTTTTAACAGCATGCAAACATAACAGAATCTCCTATTAAGCCATCTATTTCATCCTGTTGCCTGTTCCTTGGTCTTCTGCATGTTATCTTTGTGTTGACTAAGGCAGAGGTCCCCAACCTTTTTTGCACCAGGGACCGGCTTTAAGCTAGACCAGTTTTCCATGGCCCGGTGGGGGGGGGGGCTTTGGTCATATGGGGGTGGGGTTATGGAGGGGTGGAGCCAGGGCCGCCATCAGGAATTTTGGGGCCCCATACAGCCTAAGTGTCTGAGGGGCCCCCTCCCCGCCATTTTAAAACTACTTTATTTTGCGACATACCAATTATGTATGAAATTTACCTTCTTTGGGGAGGGGTGAAAGGGGAGAGTAAGAGAGGAAGGAGTGAAAGAAGGGAATGAGGGAGGAAAGAAGGGAGGAAGGAAAAGGAAAGCAAGAAATGGAGGAAGGAAAGAAAGAAAGAAAGAAAGAAAGAAAGAAAGAAAGAAAGGGGGAAGGGACAGGAACAGAGGAAGGAAGCAAGGAAACTTATGAAAGGGGAGAGTAAGAGAGGAAAGACTGAAGGAAGGGAGGGAGGGAAGAAGGTAGGAAGGAGAAAGAAAAGAAGAAATAGAGGAAGGGAAGGTAAAAGAGAAAGAAAAAGAGAAAGAAAGAAAGAAAGAATGAAAGAGAAATAAAAATAGAGAGGGGGAATGAAAGAAATGGAAGGAGGGAAGGAGAGAAAGAAAAAGAAAGAAAGAAAGCAAGAGAGAAAAAAGAATGAAAGAGCAAGAGAGCAAAAGAAAGAGAGAAAGAAAGAAAGAAAGAAAGGCAACTTCAAAGAAAGGCTCACTGAGCATCTCTCACTCTCTTTCTATCCCTCTTTCTTTCTCTCTCTTCCTTTCTATCTCTCCTCTTCCTTTATCTCCTCTCTCTCTCTCCCTCTCTCTTTCTCTCCCCCCTCTCTCCCCCCTCTCTCCCTCTCTTGCTATCTCTCCCCCCTCTCCCTCTCTCTTTCTCTCTCTCCCTCTCTCTCTTTCTCCCTCTCCCTCTCTTTCTCACTCTCCCCCCTCTCTCCATTTCTCTTTCTCCCTCTCTTTCTCTTTCTCTCCCCCTCTCTCCCTCTCTCTTTCTCTCCCTCCCTCTCTTGCTATCTCTTTCTCTCTCTTTCTCCCCCCTCTCTCCCTCTCTCTTTCTCCCTCTCCCTCTCTTTCTCTCTCTCTCCCCCTCTCTCTTTCTCTCTCTTTCTGTCTCCCCTCTCTCCCTCTCTCTCTCCCTCTCTTGCCATCTCTTTCTCTCCCTCTCTCTTTCTCTCTCTCCCTCTCTTGCTATCTCTTTCTCTCTTTCTTTCCCCCTCTCCCCCCCTCTCTCTCTCTCTCTCCCTCTGTTGCTATCCCCCCTCTCTCTTTCTCTCTCTCCCTCTCTTGCTATCTCTTTCTCTCTTTCTTTCCCCCTCTCCCCCTCTCTCTTTCTCTCTCTCTCCCTCTGTTGCTATCCCCCCTCTCTCTTTCTCTCTCTCCCTCTCTTGCTATCTCTTTCTCTCTTTCTTTCCCCCCTCTCTCCCTCTCTCTTTCTCTCTCTCCCTCTGTTGCTATCCCCCCTCTCTTTCTCTCTGTCCCTCTCTTGCTAACCTCCTGTCTCCCTCTCTTGCTATCTCTTTCTCTCCCCCCTCTCTTTCTCTCTCCCTCTCTTGCTATCTCTTTCTCTCCCCCTCTCTCCATCTCTCTTTCTCTCTCTCCCTCTCTTGCTATCTCTTTCTTTCTCTTTCTGCCCCCCTCTCCCTCTCTCTTTCTCTCTCCTTCTCTTTCTCCCTCTGTTGTTATCCCCCCTCTCTCTTTCTCTCTGTCCCTCTGTTGCTAACCCCCCCTCTCTCCCTCTGTTGCTATCTCTTTCTCTTCCCCCCTCTCTCTTTTTTTCTCTCAGCAGCGGCAGCAGGGTGATCAGCTGTGAGGCGGAGCTACGGAACCGAGGCACGGACGGCGGCGGCGCAGGCTCACCCAGCTGGGAGGCAGTGTTCTCGCCCCCCCCAGCTGAAACTGACATCCGGCCGGGGCGATTCTTCCCCGGCCGGACAAGCACGCTTGTGCTGCCAAAGGCAGCGTGTGGGCAAGCCTGCGCTCTGCTCAGGCTCGCCCAGCTGGGAGGCGGTGTTCTCGCCCCCCCCAGCTGAAACTGAGGTCCGGCCGGGGCGATTCTTCCCCGGCCGGACAGGCACGCTCGTCCCGCTCATCGCCCGTATCCAGCAGATAGGCTTTGAGTTTTTGGCTGGGGGGGGAGAAGTAGGACCTTCCTAACTCCCCCCCAGCCAAAATCACAAAGCCAGGCAGCCCCCAGCCGCCAAAGGAGCCTCCTGATTCTCCCCGCCCTGCCCGACGCCCCACCCTGTCCTGCATAATGTCTTCTGCCGGGAGGGCAGCGCCGCCGCGGACCGGCTGGAAAACCCCAACGGCCCGGTCCCGGTCCGGGGACCGGCGGTTGGGGACCTCTGGACTAAGGGACCTGTTGAGGGATAACTCTGATGTAATTTTTTTCACATGTTTCTCACATATAGTCTCACATATTCCTCATTTCACAGTTGCTTTGAATTCAGAGTTATGATGCTCCTCCCAAAGCATTTATATTTTGAGTATGACTCAATTCCAGAGTTCTGATGGAGTCCCATCCCCCACATTACAAATGAGACATTCATTTAATTAATACCACAAAAAAGTTGTAAAATCAGATTGGTCATATGGGTGCCTTGATTTATTACCATCATAACCTATGGTCAAAATTTTGAGCTTCATTACAGTCATAATTTGGGGACTGTGTATATTGGATAGGAGCCACATGACAGGAAGATGTTAGATAATCTCTTCAATGGCAAATGCAAGGGGATTGTTTCATGCTTCATGGGACAAGGCAGTGATAAATTGCTTCTGTTCAAAAATGCAGAATTGTGTGAAGGGATTAGAAATAACTCTCCTTATTAATTCAGCATATATGTTGAATGTATATGAGGGAGGTGGGATTGGGGGAAATGTCTTTGGCTTTAAATTTGGAGCAAGAAAAAAGGGAATAAAGCAATTTCAGTGCCACAGCCAGGCTTATATCCCAAATTGAAAGGCTCCAGAAGTCATCAAAATATGTCAGACTATACTTGGATTTGATTGAATATGATCTATATATCACACACATACACTAAAATCTTAAGAAAGGGATTTTGAATTTAGTGAGCTTTCTTAGTAAATATCCCCTTATTCTCCCCTTATCTCTCACTTCTAGAGAGAATGACGAGAGTGAATCTATTTAATCAGGACCCATGAATAATAGATAATGAGATAAATAAAGAGTTCATATAATGCAGTATTTCAAGGAGAAAATACAGCAAGGATTTGAAATATTTTTGACGTGTCAAAGAATTATCATATCTTTATTCCGCAATAAAGTATGAAACACTCTGTGCTACCTTTTGGGGAAGAACATGAATCGGTTTTCTCCGGCTGACCTTTACACATCCGGTGGGAATAAATATTTGTTATGCCGAGTTCCCTTTTTTTTTCTAAAGAAATGCATTATTAAATTTATGTTGATAGCATAGTTTATTACATTAATGACAGTCCTTTAGATATCATACATTTCACTGTGTAACTCCCCCCAGTATTTCATTTTATTTATCTGTATTTTAAATATTTCCTTAGGCATATTTGTGCCGTTTTCCCTCTCAATTTTCTATCAGTACAGAACTTGAGTAAGAGGTTTAAAAAACATATTATTTTCATATTGGCAGACACTTTTCAAATAGTACTTTTTCCTAGAAATGTATGCAAGTGGCTTAACGTGAATTAATACATTTTTCTAATCTACAGTTTTGATAGTCAAAAGCTGACAGAAAGACCCACAAAACAAGATAGGCTCAGCTCAAATGAGTATTGGTGACTAGCATCTTGGATGCCTTGTGTGGTAAGCAAAATTTTATTTAAGCTTCTAAATACCTTAAGTTTCAACTTCAGTGACTCCCTTTCTATTTGTAAATTGGCAGTGATTGACTGAGCTTCGGTTGTCTTTTTCTCTCAGCTGCTAACTGATGTCTAAAAGAGTCAGTTTTCAATGACAGCTGCTTTTCCAAATCCTAAAAGACATTACAAATAAATCATCAGTAATGTTATTCAATATTTTCAATCATACAATATTGAATTAGAAATTAGAGGAAGACAACTGAAATTTTATTAAATGTTTCCAAAAAGATGAAAATCCTCAATTTTTGAAATGGGAATCGACCTACATTGTGAAAGAATAATATCCAAAATAACATGAATAACCAAAAATAAGGTCATATGATGCTTACAATCCGTAATGCAGATTAAAGAGAAAATAAATAGATAGATTTTGTTCAATTATAATAAAACCATAATATGCTTTATTTTTCCCTTGGTATGATGCCAAATATGGTAGGTTTAGTCAGTATACAGTTTTAAATGTGCTGGCTAGGCTCATATTATCAGAGATGGACTTTTTCATGTGATTAGTTAAAGCAAGAGTGATTCTTTTCAAAATGTGTAACGTTTGCTGATTGCACAGTGGAAGATAGGATAAGCCACACGCCACCTCCATTTGCCTGTCATGCTCCCACACACACCTGCAATGGCAGAAGCCATGCCAGCCTTTTCATCGTCCTCTTTTGTTGGAACCTCTTTGTCAATCCCCTTTGAGTTGCCTGTTGTTCTGGTCCTGGAGCTCCCAACACACTCTTGCCTGTCTGCTTCCCAAGGGCCATGGCGCCTGCTACTCACCCTCCCTCGGATCCTGGTGACATATCTGCAATGTCCAGGGGAGGGTCATAGGAGGAGAAAGGCTGGCTGTAAATGGGCTGAAGCAGGTGGCTGGGGGCAAAAGAGGTGTGGACAAAGCTTCATGCCTAAGTCTCCCATTCTGCTCACAGAGCCTGCTATGAAGTTCTAAGCAATGTACATTGCATGTTACCTGGGTTCTCTTATCACTAGCTTCCAATTTTTGGGTAAGTAATTTTAATTTAGGCTGAAGTTCTCCTCTCTCTTCAGGTTGTTTGTCTTCACAAATTTTCTTCAATGCCTGCAAGGCGTCTTCTGTTTTTAAGAGTTGAACCTCAACATCTCTCAACTTCTTGGAAGCTGTGCGCTCTTCTTCTTGAGATTTCTGGAGGTTTGCTTTTAGAGCCTGCATTTCTTTAGACTGCGTGGTCGAAAGATTGGGTAGGTTGGTTCTGGTTCCGGTGTGAGCAGTGTGGAGATGGTGGGTCCGCTGCTCCTCTGAGACTACAGTGAAAAAATCATCAGGAATGAATCAATCCAGACTTGAAATGGCCCGAAGTCGATCTGCTACCTTTTCCCCGTTGGGGGGGCTAGATACTAAATGCTTTCACTCTGCTGTAGGGGCGCCAGAGACTGCGACGCCGAGAGAGTTCTTCAGGGCGATCAGCTGGGGCGCAGAAGATCGCGGCCGTGCCTGGATGCAAAATGCAAAACGCCAAAGGGGAGGAAGGGAATTGTGAAAGCAGAGAGCCAGACCGAGACGAGCCTCTTGGCTCGGCATCGGTGAATGAGAATGACCAGTGCCACTGCCAAGGCAGTGGAGGTGAGGGGACGACAGAAAGGAGGGGAGCGGAGCAGAGCGGAGTGGAGAAGAGACCAGTACTTAAACTGAGGTGACCCTGTTTGCTTGTGTGAGACCAAAGACGCTGAGGATCCAGGCTGAGGATCCAGGCCGGTGGGAGCGACCGGCTGTCGGTGGTGGAGGACGTCTGCAGAGATATGGTGGGCGAGGAATATCCAGAAACAATGAAAACCCCCCCCCGCATGGCACCAGTGGGTGAGAACTGCTGGTGCCAAGGGGGATAAAGTGGGATGAAGGAGAGAGACGCCCAGTATGAGTGCCCATGGAGTAGGTGTTGGTAGATATCAGAACAACTGACTAATGTGACCAGAGTGACTAGAGGGAGTGAGAATGATGGAATTAACTGCCTAGAATCATCATGGCCAATTAGATTGGGGATATTGTTTAATGACTAACTTTTGTTTTTGTCATCGTCCCCCCCACAATCTTCCCATCTCCTTCCTAATTACTGATAAGACCATAGAACTGCGCCCCTAGTGGGAAGATTGTAGAAAACAGCAGACTTTAAGACTCTAAGACTATATGGAAGACCTATAGAGGACATCATACCTGGATTGATTGATTGACTGATGATTGATAGCGACCAAGATGTGATTTTATATTCTTTATATTACCGTAACTTATTATGAATTTATAATTTTATATCTTATATATTTGTAACATATTTTATTAGTGCATTAATCTATTGCTAATTTAATCTATTTTTAATTAATTGTGGGGTTTCTTAACTGATGGATAACTGGGGTGGGTGCAATAATGTGTCTGGGATGAATGATTGGTATGAGTGGGATGGTTGGGGTGGGTGGGGTTATGCCAGGGATGAGATGAATGGAAATAGTATGAATGACATATTTGGCCCACCTGACTCTGGAGAGGCAGGAGGGGAGGGGGCACCGATTTCTGGGGTGGCAGAGGGTCGGAATATCCCGGTGTTGCTGGGGAGAGGCAGATATGGCGGGAGCCATGGAGTTAGCCGCTCCAAGGGAACGAGGGATCGCTGTCTAATAACGATTCCTTGTTCTGGCTCCGTGAGCTCAACCCTGGGCACTGGTGACGATTGTAATTCTGGCCTTGGGCTCAGGTTGCTGCTACTCAATGCCAGGTCGGTGGTAAATAAAGCTCTCCTCATCTGGGATTTAATCCTGGATGAAGAAGCTGACCTGGTATGTGTAACTGAAACCTGGCTGGGCCCAGAGGGAGGAGTTCCTCTCTCTGAAATTTGCCCAGCCGGGTTTCCAATATGGCATCAACCTCGACCCCAGGGAAGTGGCTATTATAGCCAGGGAGAGCCTTTGCCTGCGTAGACTCGTTGCTCCGGAGATTGCGGGTTGCGAGTCCCTCCTGGTGAAGTTGGACTTAGGTGTTCAGGTGGGCTTGCTTCTCACATACCCGCTTCCCACGTGCGTGGCATAAGCCCTGCCTGTGCTACTCGAGGAGGTAGCTGGGCTGGCAGTGGGGTTCCCTAGACTTATTGTCTTGGGGGACCTCAACCTGCGTCGCTCGGTGAATCCTCTGGACTGGGACAGGAGTTCATGGCCACCATGGCCGCCATGGACCTGACCCAAGTAGTACAGGGTCCGACTCATGAGGGGGGGGGGGCACGCACCCGACATGGTATTCCTCTCTGAGCAACTGAGCAATGGTCTGAGACTAAGGGGCTTAGAAGTATTGTCTTTGTCATGGTGAGACCATTTTGTACTGCAGCTTGATTTCCTGTCTCCAATCCTCCCCTGCAGGGAGGCAGAACCGATTAAGTTGTTCCGCCCCAGGCTTTCAGAAGGCTTTCAGAAGGCACTTGGGGTTTTTCCAGATGCACACGTCCACAGCTCGGCAGAGTCTCTGGCTGAGGCCTGGAACAAGGCTGCAGCGGAGGCCCTTGACAGAATTATGCCGCTGCGACCACTCCGCGGCACAAGACCCCGTAGAGCTCCATGGTTCAACGAGGAGCTCCGGAATTTGAAACGCCAGAAAAGACGTCTAGAGAAGCGATGGAGGAAGAATAAGTCCGAATCTGATCGGACACTTGTAAGAGCTCATATTAAGACTTACAAAGTGGCGCTCAAGGCGTTAAGATGCGCGTATCATGCCGCCTTGATTGCATCAGCGGAATCCTGCCCGGCCGCTCTATTTAGGATAACCGGCTCCCTTCTTAACCAGGGGGAAGTTGGGGAGCCCTTGCAGAGTAGTGCTGAGGATTTTAACACGTTTTTCGCTGATAAAATCGTTCGGATCCGAGCGGACCTCGACTCCAATTGTAAAACAGAATCGACTGACAACGAGTCAGTCAAGGTGACTGGGGCTAAACGTCTTTGCCCATCTGTCTGAGAGGAATTTGACTTGGTGACACCTGATGAAGTGGACAAGGCCATTGGAGCTGTGAGTTCTGCCACCTGTCTACTGGATCCATGTCCCTCTTGGTTGGTCTCAGCCAGTCGAGAGGTGACACGAAGCTGGGTCCAGGAGATTGTCAACGCTTCCTTGGGGAGGGGGTTCTTTCCGGCTCCTTATAAGGAGGCACTTGTGCACCCCCTCCTCAGGAAGCCTTCCCTGGACCCAGCCATGTTTAATAACTACAGTCCAGTCTCCAACCTTCCCTTTATGGGGAAGGTTGTTGAGAAGGTGGTGGTGCTCCAACTCCAGCGGTCCTTGGAAGAAGCCGATTATCTAGGTCCTCAACAGTCTGGATTCAGGCCCGGCTACAGCACAGAAACTTCTTTGGTTGCGCTGATGGGTGATTTCTGGAAGGCCTGGGACAGGGGCTTCTCCTCTGTCCTGGTGCTTCTTGACCTCTCAGCGGCTTTCAGTAACATCGACCTTGGTATCCTTCTGCGCCGGCTGGAGGGGTTGGGAGTGGGAGGCAATGTTCTTCAGTGGTTCTCCTCCTACCTCTCCGGTCGGTCGCAATTGGTGTTAGTGGGGGGTCAGAGGTCGACCTCTAGGTCTCTCCCTTGTGGGGTGCCTCAGGGGTCGGTCCTCTCCCCCCTGCTATTTAATATCTACATGAAACCGCTGGGTGAGATCATTCAAGGGCATGGGGTGAGGTATCATCAATATGCCGATGATACCCAGTTATACATCTCCACCCCATGTCCAGTCAATGAAGCAGTGGAAGTGATGTGCCGGTGCCTGGAGGCTGTTGGGGCCTGGATGGGTGTCAACAAACTCAAACTCAACCCAGACAAGAAGGAGTGGCTGTGGGCCTTGCCGCCCTAGGACAATTCCATCTGTCCGTCCATTACCCTGGGGGGAGAATCACTGACCCCCTTAGAGAGGGTTCGCAACTTGGGCGTCCTCCTCGATCCACAGCTCACATTTGAGAAACATCTTTCAGCTGTGGCGAGGGGGGCGTTCGCCCAGGTTCGCCTAGTCCACCATTTGCGACCCGATTTGGACCGGGAGTCACTGCTCACAGTCACTTGTGCCCTCATCACCTCGAGGCTCGACTACTGTAACGCTCTCTACATGGGGCTACCTTTGAAAAGTGTTCGGAAACTTCAGATCATGCAGAATGCAGCTGCAAGAGCAATCATGGGCTTCCCCAAATATGCCCATGTTACACCAACACTCCGCGGTCTGCATTGGTTGCCGATCAGTTTTCGGTCACAATTCAAAGTGCTGGTTATGACTTATAAAGTCCTTCATGGCATCGGACCAGAATATCTCCAGGACTGCCTTCTGCTGCACGAATCCCAGCGACCAGTTAGGTCCCACAGAGTGGGTCTTCTCCGGGTCCTGTCAACTAAATAATGCTGCTTGGCGGGACCCAGGGGAATAGCCTTCTCTGTGGCGGCCCTGGCCCTCTGGAACCAACTCCCCCCAAAGATTATAATTGCCCCCACTCTCCTTGCCTTTCGTAAGCAACTTAAAACCCACCTCTGCCGTCAGGCATGGGGGAATTGAGATACTCTTTCCCGCTAGGCCTTTACAATTTTATGCATGGTATGTCTGTATGTATGTTTGGTTTTTATATTAAAGGGCTTTTAATTGTTTTGAGATACTCTTTACCCGTAGGCCTTTACAATTTTATGCATGGTATGTCTGTATGTATGTTTGGTTTTTATATTAATGGGTTTTTAATCATTTTTAGTATTGGATTATTATTGTACACTGTCTTATTGTTGTTGTTAGCCGCCCCGAGTCTCTGGAGAGGGGCGGCATACAAATCCAATCAATCAATCAATCAATCAATAAATAAAATAAATAAATAAATAAATAAATAAATAGATTAATCTCAGCATTTTCATAATTCCTGATTACTTTCAAATGCTGAGACTGAAGATGCTTCAACGTTTTGTTTTCCGTAGCAAAGGTCTCCAATTTATTCTGCAGAACAGCCACTTTGTTTTTCAGTTCTTTAATTTCATGGTCCCTTGCTGACAATACACGGCACACCATGGTATTTTTCACCTGAGCATTGATGGTATCGTCAGTAGTAAATGTGGTCTTCCGCTGAGGTTTCTTTTTAGGCAATGTTTTACCTCCTGCATGGAAAGAAATATCAAGATAGCATATTAGATTGAGCAAAAGCACTTAATTTTACCTAAGTCTGAGAGTCAAATGCTCAAATATGTATTCAGTGCATAGATTCACTTCGTTTTATGTAGGGCAAAATTGAATGGAAGGAAAAGATAAAATAGCAGATATTATGGAGAAGGTTTCATAATTCCATCATCTCCAGTTTCTTCCTCACTTCCATAAATTATCTTTTTCTATTGAGCATAATACTCCTTGATCTGTGGGTAGGAAAGAGGACAAGCTCATTTTCCCTGATCTAATCAAATATCAAAGAACTAAACCCACAATTTTGGAGCATTTTAGAAATATTATATTTTATGGTATATACCAATTTTATGAGGGAAGCAAAAAAAAAGTATGTAAATATATGCATGCCTACATTAGTGTTGGTTCCACCAAGTTCCAGTTTCCGATTTATGTAGAAACACCCAGCTCACTGAGAAAAATATAATTTAGGGGTTTGGTAATAGAGCTAGAAGTGCCAGCCTCCTACTACCACAAAAATATGGCATCTACCCCAGAACCTCCCTAAACCTCTCCACTGGGCATGCAAGTAGATTAGAAGTAGCTTTGTTTAGATAATTAAATTTACTTTTTCTTTTTATGGTTGGCCTTGTCTTGGCATGTTGGCTGAATTAGCCATTACTTTTTCAACAAGCTGTAATTAAACCATGGATCAGCATAAAAAATTATCAGGATCCATACATTGTCCTATTTTTTAACTAGTTCATATTAAACCATTTTCTAAAATATTCCAGGGATTTCCTACTAATACAATAAAAAAATTATAAATTGCATTCTTTAACGTCCAGGGTTCTGAAAGAAACCTTTGAGTAACTAAGTAATGTTTATAACATAGTTATAAATGGTCTGCAAAAAAGAAAAAAACCCAAAAATCTTATTGTAAATTGCATGTTGTTTTGTTGTTAGTTGCTAAGTCGTGTCCACCCATTGTGACCCCAAGGACAATGTTCCTCCAGGTCTTCCTGTCCTCTACCATCCCCCAGAGTCCATTAAACTCACACCTATTGCTGCAATGACTCCATCCAGCCACCTCCTTCTCTGTTCTTCCCTTCGTCTGTTGCCCTCAATCTTTCCCAGCATTACGATCTTCTCCAATGAGTTCTTCCTTCCCATTAGATGGCCAAAGGATTTGAGTTTCATCTAAGCTGCTTATAATAATAATAATAATAATAATAATAACAACAACAACAACAACAATAATAAAGGTGGTGGTGGTTGTGGTGGTGGTGGTGAAGATGAAGAAGATGATGATGATATGCTTAGGAAGTGTTTGACTTGTAATATTGTGATATGAAATTCAGCATATAAATCACATTTGCTGTGCATTACTATTTTTTCTGAATAAAGTAACAACAACAACAACAACAAGAGAGTTGGAAGGGACCTTGGAGGTCTTCTAGTCAAATCCCCTGCTTAGGCAGGAAACCCTACACTACTTCAGACAGGTGATTTCGCCCAGCTGATGCCTCCCAGCAGCCACCAAAAACCAGGAAATAGCCTCCACCAACCTGGGATTTCCTCCGGTACTCCCCAAAGCCAACGCTACCAGCCTGAGCCCCTTTCACCCAGGTGATTCCCCCCACCCCACCCTCACGGAGCTTTCAAAAACCTTCGTGAGACAGACACCCTTCTGATTTCCTACCCCGGAGCCTCCGTTAGCTTGGTATCTCCCCCCTCGTTAAGCTGCCTGCTTGAGCCCCTGCCGCCCAGCTGTTTCCTCTCCCCTCACCTTTACAGAGCCATCAGGTAATCTTCAGGAGGATTCCACCTCTAAACTCCAGAAGCCTAGAGATCTCTCCTCAAAGCTCTGATTCCTGAAAACCCATCCTGCAAATCTAGCTTCTGATGAAAGTTAAATCCACCATTAAAGAAACTTTAACCTTGTGGCTTCAAACAAAGTCACTCTTCTAACAAAGAGATCACATGATCCCCTAGGTGAAAGAGACCAAATAATTTAAATAAATAAATCAAGTGGCTGCGAGGGGCACTGGAGCTCAGCAGAATCATCTCAGTCTCCAGAGACTACCATAAACTCCAATAGCCCAGCCTAATCATCCCTGATTGCTCCTAGCTTCAGAAACACAATAGACCCATCAGCAAGCCCAAAAATACTTATCCTCACTGACTTTAACAAAGAAATGTTTACTACGTACTATCTAACAGCATTCTACTTCAACCCTATCTACTGGCAAATACTATTTTATTAACAAGAATGCCAAACAGAAAATCAAAAAACGCCACAACCCCCCTACCCAAATGGATGATGATTTCACCAACACTGATGATTTATGCTACAAATGCATCAAATCCACCATACAAAAAGAAGAATGCACTAAATGCCAAATGTGCCAAAATTACTTCCACAATACCTGCCTGGAAATTAGCAAAAATGTCACCAACTTCCTACAAAAAACTTCCTCATGTTTACCTAAAATGAATGACCTAATCACCATGTCAATAAAATTTCAAAACCTGGAAACAACCATAGCCTCACCAAAAGTCCTCATAGATCCCATCGAATCACGCATTGAAGAACGCTTGCACATTGAAGAACGCTTAAAAGCATGCTTCACATTTTTGGATAACAAAGTCACAGCACAATCAAAAGGAAACCCAATTCATCTAAATCATACTCCAACTCAACAACAACAATCACCACCTCAACAATATGTCCATCAACTGCCACGTCCACCATATGTTCAGTCACAACATCCACTACCTCAACTATCATCAAACCATCCTAATGACATTTCCCTACTCATCAGAGACATCCTGGAACGTGAACAAAAACGGAATAATGCCGTTGTATTTGGGCTCGAAGTCACTAACGAACATGATATAAACCAAATTTGAAAAATCATCGCATGCAATTTTCCAGATGATGGCCTGGAATACAAATATAGAGATGGTTCAGTAGCCCCCAAATTCTGCAGAGTGGTTCTCACAAATGAACTTAGCAACCGTGCCAGTTGCATCAAAACCAAGTTACGCAATCCACCAATCAACCCCCAAACCATCATCAACCAAAACTACCCCAACCTCTAATCTACCCTCAACCAAGATCAACCCCTCATTAACCACTACCTTCAAATCACCATC
This sequence comes from Erythrolamprus reginae, assembly GCF_031021105.1. Classification (NCBI taxonomy): domain Eukaryota; kingdom Metazoa; phylum Chordata; class Lepidosauria; order Squamata; family Dipsadidae; genus Erythrolamprus; species Erythrolamprus reginae. The sequence continues at coordinate 74,880 of NW_027248454.1, read as the reverse complement.
GCCCACAACCATCCTAACTTCCAATCCATCACTACTCAAAACCAACTCTCAATAAACCAAGATTAGGTATGCACACCCCTTACTTCCTCAGCAACATCCACTGCTAATCTAAAATGTAAAGTGATGAACTCAAGAAGCATCGTTAATAAAATACCTGAACTCCTTCTCTTACTACAAACTGCTAAATTCGACATCATATTTATCTGTGAAACATGGTTAAATGAATCCCTCCCAGACTCCGTTATCACAGTAAGTGACTATCAAATTTACTGTTCTGACTGCGAATCCCGCAGAGGAAGTGGTGTTGCAATCTTCTACAAGAAATCACTCAACCTTAAAAAAGTGCAAGTTAAACAAGAACTTTATCTTCCTGAAACCATCATCTTTGAACTGACTTTAGATACCACACTTCGCTTCTTTCTATGTTATAGAGCTCCAGATTATGATATCACACACGCGAACAAACTAACCTCACTACTAATGTGGGCAAGCTCCCACCCTCATCCTCTTATATTTCTTGGAGACTTAAACCTTCCACATATAAACTGGACCCTAAACGAATGTTTCACTGAACCCATACATTTAACCCTTTACAATGCCATTACTGGCCTAGAACTAGATCAACTAAAAACTAACAAAACTAGACTTAACAATTGTCTTGACCTCCTCTTCTTCAACAATTTACACTCAATTTACGGACTACAAATAAAAGAACCCTTTTCTAATAGTGACCATAGCATGATTGACTTTTACCTAAACATACACCCTCACAAACACCATCTTAACGAAGGGACAACCAACTATAACTTCGAAAAGGCCAATTACGACCTCATCGAAGCCTACCTCTCACCTCCCGACTGGCACATAATTTTCTCTGATTGCATCACTACTGAAGACTACTACAATGTGTTTTTACTTGAAATCCAAAGAGTCATCAAATTATACGTACCACTAATATTCACCAAAACTAAGTGAAACAAATTACCCATAAAAATAAGAAAGCTCCAAACCAAAAAAAAAAATTCTTTGGCGCAAAAATAAAGCAGGCCATGTTTCAAACTTTAAAAGCCGCTATAAAACTTTGTGTCACCAAATAAAGACTGAATGTACCAATTATCACATCATCCAAGAAGAAAACCTTCTATGGACAAAGTCTACTTGTGCCTTCTACAACTTTGTTAACAATAAACTCAAAGACTCAAGACCCATTCCACCCCTTAAAGGACCAAACAACATAGACCATAATGATGAATCAGTCAATGCCAACCTCTTCAACATCTTCTTCAGCTCAGTCTTTGTTAACAACAATGGCTCATGCCCAACATTTCCTAACCGTACCACAAATAACCTTAAGTATCTTACACAAATTTATTTTACAGAAGATAATGTTAGAAAGGCATTACGCAACCTAAAACCATCTTTATCTATTGGACAGATGGACTATGTGCATACTTCTTAAAAAAGCTCTCCTCCACCTTGGCTGAACCTCTGAGCATAATTTTTAATAAATCTTTCAGTACTAGTTCCCTACCCACACTATGGTCACTTGCCACAGTCATCCCTATCTTCAAAAAAGGAGATCCAAGCAACATTGAAAATTACAGACCTATCTCTTTGTGTTGTGTCAACTGCAAAGTTATGGAATCAATCATAAACCAATTCATTACATTCCACCTTGAAGTTAATAACCTACTTTCCAATAAACAATTTGGTTTCAGAAAAAAAAATATCCTGTAATCTACAACTCTTACACTATAAAAACATTTGGACCACTCAACCTGACCAAGGTAATCCAATTGATACAATCTATATCGACTTTTGCAAAGATTTTGACTCAGTTGTCCACAGCAAACTTTTTCTGAAACTCAAATCCTACGGCATCTTTGGACTACTACACAATTGGTTAACAGCAATCCTATCTAACAGACAACAAGTGGTCAAAATAGGAAGTGCCACTTCTCTTCCTGCTCCTGTTAACAGTGGTGTCCCTCAAGGTAGTGTTTTAGGACCCATACTGTTCATACTATACATAAACGATCTTTGCGATTGCATCACTAGCGATTGCGTTCTCTTTGCAGCTGATGTCAAACTATTTAATACCACCGACAATGCTGCTACCCTTCAAAAAGACCTTGACCACGTAGCAGAATTAAATTTTATTAATTTTCATAAAATGGACTAAACTGACAAACATACATTTAACATAAAAGTGGGGTTGCAATTTACCCTCTTATTCTAGAAGATAAATTTCAATACAGAAAAAAGAATACATTATTAATACTTTAAATCTACTTATTACGGTACTTTAAATGAAAAGAAGAAATTTGTTTAACCTTATATAGTAAATCTTCATATATAAACTACATCCAACACAAAGTTTAATACATATTCATACTTCTACTATTCTCCTATTCTTTTTACTTTAACTTCTTCTTCTTATTTATCCATATATACACTTTGTTCCAAATCTCATAAAATTCTGTTTCTTCTTGATCTTTTAACTGTCATGTCATCATATCCATTTCAGTGCAGTCTAATATTTTCTTAATAACCTCCTCTTCTTTGGGAATATTTTCCCCTTTCCAATTTTGCGCATATACTATCCTGGCTGCTGTCAAAATATTAATAACTAAATGTAGAATTTCTTTCTTATATTTCTGATTAGTTATACCCAGTAAATAGATTTCCGGGGGTTTTTCTATCTCTTGTGTTACTATTTCTTTTATTATTCTTTCTATCATTTTCCAATAAAGCTTAACTTTACTACACATCCACCATTGATGATAATAGGAACCTATTTCTTTCTTACATTTCCAACATAGTGGAGAAGCCTTAGGAAACATTTTCGCTATCCTATTCGGTGGGAGGTGCCACCTATAGAACATCTTAATTTGGTTTTCTTTTAACGAGACCGATTTTGTCATTTTCCAATTTGTGATCCAAATGTTTTCCCATATATCTATATCAACTTCTCTGCCTATCTTTTTACACCAACTTATCATGTTATCCTTTAAGGTTAAGTCTATATTTTTGTGGCCAATCATATATTTAGATGCTTTCCCTATTATTTTAGTCTGATTAGTAATTAATAGGTTACCTAATTTTTTTTTGCTTTTATTAAAGACATATATCGTACTGTCTCTTTGAAATCTCGACTGAATCTGAATATATTGCCACCAATCAATTATAATCCCTTCTTCTTGTAATTTAGTTCTTGATTTTAATTTCATTTGGTCGTCTAATAATTCTTTGTATCTTATTATTTTCATTTCCTGTATCAAGTTGGTGTGTGTTATTGCTTCTAAGGGAGAAATCCAATCAGGAATAGTTAAAAAATTATTCTTTTTTATGTCTTTCCAAACTTCCAACAAATACTTTCTTATTGTATGTCTCTTAAAATATGTATGTATTTTATCCTTATCATACCATATGAAAGCTGGTTTAAAACCTGGCAACTTCAAATCTCCACCACTAAATGCTCTGTCTTACACATTGGTAAAAAGAATAAGAATACTAAGTATAAACTTGGAGGAATTGAACTTATTGATAATCCTCAATCTCTCAAAGACCTTGGAGTACTCATATCCAATGACCTAAGTCCAAGAGCCCATTGCAACAGCATTGCCAAAAAGGCTTTAAGAGTTGTTAACCTAATCCTTCACAGCTTCTTCTCTGGTAATTTTGAACTGTTAACAAGAGCTTAGAAAACATTTATCAGACCAATCCTAGAATACAGCTCATCTGTATGGAACCCCCATTGCATATCTGACATCAACACAATTGAGAGAGTCCAGAAATATTTCACAAGAAGAGTCCTTCCTTCCTCTTCTCACAACAAAATACCTTACTCCGCAAGACTTTAAATTCTTGGTTTAGACAACTTACAACTCTGTTGCAATGTTCCCTCTAATTTTTTGGGGGGGGTGGGCGGAAAAGTATAGTGTCTGAGCGGCAGTCCCTTCGGGACTGGGCGGCACTCTTTCCCTCTCACTCTTTTCCTCTCGGCTTCTGGGCAGGTTTGAAAAACTCTGAGTTGATGATGATTTTTAAGTGAGCCATTGCTCACTGCTCAGCTTAGAGGGAACTATGCTCTGTTGTCTCCGTTCTAACTTAATTATAGTTCATAAAATCATATACCAAAATGTCCTACCTGTTAACAACTACTTCACCTTGAACCGCAACAACACACGAGCACGAAATCGATTTAAACTAAATGTCAACTGCTCCAAACTTGACTGCAAAAAGTACAACTTCAGCAACAGAGTAATCAACGCCTGGAATGCACTACCTGATTCTGTGGTTTCTACTCCTAACCCCAAAACCTTTAACCTTAAGACTATCTACAATTGATCTCTCCCCCTTTCTAAGAGGTCTCTAAGGGGTGTGCATAAGCGCAACACTGTGCCAACCGTCCTTCTCCTATTGTCTTCTTTCTTTCTATTTATCATTACTTATCTAATGTTTTATTTGTAGAAATTACCACCCTATAATTGTTTGACAAAATAAATAAATAAAATAAAGAAAATCTGCTTAAAATCTTGCAATGTTGGGGCATTCACAACTTCTGGAGGCAAGCTGTTCCACTGATTAAGTGTTCTGACTGTCAGGAAATTTCTCCTTAGTTCTAAGTTACTTGTCTCCTTGTTTAGTTTCCACCCATTGCGAAGGCAGGGGGTGTGGGGGTGCTTTCTGAGCAATAGTTGGGGAGATTTTGCCCTGCAACTAGGGTATATTTATTAATAAGCATTTCTAGATTGGCCTGTAAACTTATTACTATCCAACCAATGGATAACCCGAACAATGGTGAGTGCGGGGGAGGGGGAGTGCAGGGGTCTAAAAACCAGTTGCATGCTTTGTTCTGAGTCCAATTGATGTCCACATATATTTGAAAATATATAGTAAACCTTTGCTAATTTTTGATACTGGATTACCTACTGGCCATTGAAACAGCTGAAAGTGGCTGGATTCATAAAACGACCAAGCCTCAGGTAATCAAATTCAATGTAGGCCACTTAATAAATTGTGGGGATTTGAGCAACAAAACACAATACGCAAATGAGGAAAATATTTCTGTGTAAATGCAGATTCTTCCTGTTGGGGGATATATAGTAGACAACAGAGACTTTTTTTATCCTAACTCAGGAATTGCATCACAGTGTGGGGAGAAAGTATGAAACATAATTAGCATAACCATAAATTAACCCAGAAGCAGAGTAAAGATGCTGAGACAGTGTATGGGTTAAATATAGGGTCACTTTATTAAATTAGCATAAATTTAAATAACGTAACTTTAAATACGTAAATTTAAATATTTAAATTCAACTATAAACAGAGGACCTGCAGAGGCCAAAAACTAATGGGGCGGAAATTCCTGCCAGAACCTTCCAGGATAACATTTGGCAAAAATCCTTGCTGAACCACGTGAAGGTAGCCACCTTCACCTGGATCCAAGCCACGCCCTTTGGCGTGTGGGAGGAGCTCACCCGCCAATCCCCGAGGGAAATTGGATCCGGTGAGTCCCATGGGCATCCTCTCTCCAATCCCCGAAGTTGTAATAACGTATAGTTCATGGAGAGAGGCGGTCCATCATCCTTTTAAAAGATGCCCAAAGGAGCATGCGCAGTTGCTCCTACTGGCAATTTCCGCCCCTACCCTGCCAACCCCAGTGACCAGAGGGAAGCCTAATTGCAATATTAATATAGCGCCGTACCCCCTAACCATTCCATCCGTACCGTCAGTGTGGAATAGGCGAAAAAACGGCTGAATCTAAAGGGGAAGCTGCAAAAAATTCCTATTCGGCCCCGAAACAACCTCCTTCGGACACACTGTTGATAGCGGAGGGCGGGCAAGTGTTCGCTTCGGGACTCTGGCAGAGCAAGGAGGAGGTCCAGCTCGGACCACCCTTAAATAGGGCGATCCAGGACCTCCCCCCTGGCCCTGCATGCAGCACACTTGGCGCGCTGCCAAAAGCCGAACTTCCAGTTTTGCCAGAAACCGGAAGTTCGGAGCTCTGCAGAGCTCAAGTTAGCGTCCCCCGGCTACGGGGGCAATTTCGGCTGGCGGTTTAAGCCGCCAACAAGATATAAATGTGAATCAAATAAATAATAACTTTATAGTATGGGGATCAATATAGCAGGAAAAGATACTTTAGGATTTATTTTTATTTATTTATTACTTGGATTTGTATGCCGCCCCTCTCCGAAGACTCGGGGCGGCTCACAACATGTAAAAAACAAATCATAAGTAATCAACAATTTTAAATTTTAAAGATTTAAAAACCCCACAAACTAACAGACACACACACAAGCATACCATATATAAATTAAACGTGCCCAGGGGGGGGATGTTTCAATTCCCCCATGCCTGACGGCAAAGGTGGGTTTTAAGAAGTTTACGGAAGGCAGGAAGAGTAGGGGCAGTTCTAATCTCCGGGGGGAGTTGGTTCCAGAGGGCCGGTGCCGCCACAGAGAAGGCTCTTCCCCTGGGGCCCGCCAACCGACATTGCTTAGTTGACGGGACCCGGAGAAGGCCCACTCTGTGGGACCTAATTGGTCGCTGGGATTCGTGCGGCAGGAGGCGGTCTCGGAGATATTCTGATGTTGTTGCAGGATTAGGATGGTTAAAGCAGAAGGAAATAGCAAAAACATAGAAGTAAAATCCCTCAGATTAAACCTTTTGCTCCATCCAATGGTACCAAATTAGTCATTTAGAGTGTAAATAGACAATTTGAGACAAATTTTTGAAATTGAGACTAGATATGGAAGTACAAATGCCTGGGTAAAATGGATAAAATACACTGTACAGAATTGAAAACAAAGAAATTGTTATGCTTGTGATCACGCGAAATCATTAGCCCCCAGGTAGCATGAAATGCATATTGGCTCTTTTTCAACATAAAACAGCCTCAGGAAATGAAAGTTATAAATCCCTTTCTCTCCTTTGTCCACCAGTAAAAGTCTAGATACTAAGAAACCACCTATGTTCTTTGCAACCTATGGTAAACGCACTGCATGTCTGAAAAGTTAAGGTGTGGATTCTGACCAAATGATAAAAGAACTGGAAGCATATGTAGAAACAGTAGATGTAACCACAGCAACCAAAAAAGAAATTATGGTATTCCAAAATGGCCATTCGTAGAACTGTTTTATGGTGTTATTGTGGGGGTTATATACTCCAATTTGGGGGAAGAAGACATGTTCTTCTCCCAAATTGGATAGGTACTTGTGCAATTGTCCAACTGGCTTTCCCTTTTACGTTGGCATTTGAAAACCATATGGTAATAAAAGAACATCATAGAATAAAAAGAAATGTATTAGGAATGTCTGTCAATGATAAAGTCTATTTGGATGCTATTGAGATTCCCAAAGGGCTTCCTGATGAATATGAGGTCAGAAATCCGATAGTTTGATTATCAGATAGTTGGAATCACTGCTCTGGTGAGTGACTGTAAAGAAAAATGTAGATTGAATCATTTATATATTATTTATTTATTTATTGGATTTCTATGCCTATCTCTTCTATGCCTATTTCTGTTGCTTATATCTATTATAATAAACAGAGATTCATTAATTACGCTAGACATGCTGTCAACTGTTGAGTGATGCCACCAGTAGAATGACTTGGGAAAAATACAACGGCACTAGATATGATATTGGGAGAAAAAGGAGGAATGTGTATAAAGTTAGGAGGTAGGTACTGTACTTTTATTTCAAATAACACAGCATCGGATGGAACAATCGGTAGGGTTTTACAAGGTCCCACTACATTAACAGAGTAATTGGCTGATAATTTGGGAACAGATAACCTCCCTTACTGGATGGCTCAATTCCTGGTTTGGAAAATGGAAGGGGGTTGGTTCTATCATTACTGACTTCAGTAATAGCAGTTTTTTAAAAAAATATTCTGACACCTTTCGTTTGCTGTATAATACCTGCGTCTGAGGATTAACTCAAAGATTTATAGTAACAACCATAACTAAGAGAATGTCCCCAGGAAAACCTCCTCTCTATAGGGAAACAGATTTAATGTACGGTATGTGAGAGTAGAAAATGACCAAAGTAGTGAAAAGTGATCACAACAATGTGAATAAAGTGATGACATTTATTAGGGTTTAGAAGGCAATAAAAAGGAGCAAAGTGGGAAATTTGGAAATATGAAATATTGCCTCTAAAATAAAGTTTAATTATAAAAGAGAGTTAAGGAACATTGAAAAAATAATATTGTTATTACAGTTAACAATATGGTTTAGGAAAATCAAGAAGGGGGAGTTTTCTGAACAGTAGTTAGGATGACTTTGCCCTGTAACTAGCGTATTTGTGTTAATAAGCACTCCAGACAGGTTGAAAGCTTGTTAGTATCCAGCCAATGGGAAATCAAAACAGTATTGCAGGTGGGGGTGGTATAAAAACCTCTTGCATACTCTGGCTCCAACCATGTGCACCTGTATTTGCAAATAAGTAATTAACTTTTAATTAATAAACTTATAAATTAATAAACTAATTTTTGGTACTGGATTGCCTACATTTCTTTATTGCTTACCTACCTTACCTTACACAGGGTTCTGAAGCCATTCCCTGCCCCCGTCACATGACTCTGGCAAATTGCAGTGGTATTTGGGCCGGGTTCTGCAAAAAATATCCATAACAATGCATTGAGTTGGTTAATAGCACAGTGTTTGTTTAATGATCGCAGGATTTGCTTTAAAAATAAAATGTTCACTTAAGACTCATCACCAGAAAAAAAGTTGTAAAATCAGGGTGGTCACATAAATGCCTTGATTTACAACCATAATAACTTATGGTGGAAATTCCGACCTCCATTAAAGTCATAATTTGAGCACTGTGTATATTGGATAGCAGCAGAGTCAGTGAAGGGCTACCAAAATTTTTACTACCACACTGTGGGCGTGGCTTATGCAGGATGCCCTGCATTTCCTTTCAACATCTTTGGGTGCAAATTGGGTGCTCTGGGGTGGAGCTCCAGTTTCGCTACCCCACTGTGTTGCCGTCTGTCCGGGCAGATAATCCCTTCATTGGCGATGGCAGGGGGATTATTTCATACTTCATGGGACAAGGCAATGATAAACCACTCCTGTATTCCACTCAAAAACACAGAGGTACACAAAAGGGTGAGATTACAGTGATCCCTCGATTATCGCAAGGGTTCCGTTCCAAGACCCCTCGCGATAATCGATTTTTCGCGATGTACGGTTGCGGAAGTAAAAACACCATCTGCGCATGCGCGACCTTTTTTTTTTCCATGGCCGCGCATGTGCAGATGGTGGAGGTGGGGAGCGACGAAAGTGCGGAAGCCGACAGATTGATTTGAATGTCGGCTGCCCCCGCCCCCCCCAGCACCCGCTCGCCCGCCGTTCGCCGCTCACCCGCCCTTCGCCCGGGCACCCGCCGTTCGCTCGCTGCTCGCCCGGCCACCCGGGTTCGGGGGGGTGCTGGGAAGCCCCCCAGGCCGGCTGCGACCTTTTAAAACAGCCGCGCCGCTTCCCAGCTGACTCCTGAAGCCAAACGCGGAAGTTTGCCTTTGGCGTTTGGCTTCAGGACTCAGCTGGGAAGCGGCGCGGCTGTTTTAAAAGGTCGCAGCCGGCCTGGGGGGCTTCCCAGCACTCCCCCGAACCTGGTTTGGGGGTTTGGGGGGGGTGCTGGGAAGCCCCCCAGGCCAGCTGCAACCTTTTAAAACAGCCGCGCCGCTTCCCAGCTGACTCCCGAAGCCAAACGTGGAAGTGTTTTTTTTTTTAATTAATTTTTTTTAAAATCGCGATATATCGTTTCGCGAAGATCGAGATCGCGAAACTCGAGGGATCACTGTACACTGTCAATGTAATTACACTGACAGTGAGATACACTGTCATTATTTCATTATTTCACCTGAGGAAGGTGAGATAATTTGCTTGATTTTGCTCCCCTACTCACCAAAGTTTTCATTCCCAATATCAACATTCTCCCTCACCTTTTTAGCAGTATTATTCCATCACTGCAAGCATGAACCCAGGCAGTAACATTCCCAGTAGATTCTGCCAAATTAAACTCTTTGTTTACTAAGTAAATTTATGCTTAGATCCCAGGGAAAAAATGAGTGGAGAAGCGGGGGAAAGGGAGAGAGGGAAACAGGCAAGGAGTCTCCATGCTGCTCAAGTCAATTTAATCAAACAAAGCCGGATTTTCAGCCCAAGGGAGATATACCAGTTAACTTACATCTTGTTCTGTCTGGGTTTTCCCAGACCTCCACACCCACTGAAAAAACAGCCAGACACTCTGGTAAAATCCAAAAGTATTTATAACAGGAAAAAATAAGCACAAAGGAAAACCTGTCTTCACAGCAGACAGGTTACAGATACATACAACAGGGTCCTGATGTCCAGTCAATTCCACAAGCTGCTTGCTGGCACCCCCCCCCCCAAGGTTTCAATAGTCCAAGGCACAAACCAGGATTGTAGCCACCAAAGTTCACAGTCAGGTCTCACAAATCTCCAAGATAAAACTCCACAAGCCAGGAAGGGTGGGGCCGCCTTTTATCCTTTCCCAAGAGCACCACACCCAAACCCAGCTGTGACCTCTAATGCTGGAAATATCTAGCCAATTGCGTTCTTCTCTCGTTAGCTCTCCTCTGTCGCATATCGATGAAGTCACTAGCATCTTCCCCCAGGGACTCCAGGCTGCTTGCTGAGGAGAGCTCCCCCTGGTGGAACTCTGGCTGTCCTTCTTCTCCAGCCTGGGATTCTGCTTCCTCGTCAGTCTGCAACTCCTGGTCCTCCGCCTCTCCCTCTGAGCTGGACACCGACAGCAAGTCAGCCATTCCCGGAGGGGTCCCAGGCTGAACCACAACACATCTCCACTTCAATTCCAAGACCGACCCTTGCCCTAGTTTCAAAAATGTATCTGATACCGGTGGTGAAGCATTTTTTTACACTCGTTGTGGGGTAAGGAAGGTGTTTGCTCACCTCAGCCTGATACAGGATTACCAGCAGCTGCCTGTTCATGAGGAGGCTGCAAAGCCACAGACAATTACCATACACAGGGGGCCTTTTTGTTGCAAAAGGCTTAAGTTCAATGTAAGCACTGTCCCCGGGATCTTTCAGGGTGTAATGGGATGGCTCCTCAGGGGGGTGGAAGGGGCCCTTCCCTATTTGGATGAAGTTATCATAGCGGCAGCAAATGAGGAGGAGCTACTGGGAAAGTTGAGAGTGGTCCTTAGGAAATTTGAGGAAGTGGGCGCATGGGTCAAGGCTTCCAAATGCGTATTCTCAGCCTCTTCAGTTGAATTCTTAGCATTTACTGTGAATGCTAGAGGTATCCAGCCCACCCCCACAAAGACCGCAGCCATTATAGATGCCATAGCCCCTACGTCAAATGCTGAGCTACAGGCTTCCTTGGGGCTTCTCAACTTCTATTTTGTTTTCCTGCTCCATAAGGCGTCTGTTGCAGAGCCACTGCACAGACTTCTAGACTCTGGAGCCCCACAGAAAATCTGGCCTTCTCAGCTGTCAAACAACGTCTGGTATCAAACTTGCTACTTCCACAATATTCTGAGCAGCTTCCCCTAGTTTTGGCGAGTGATGCCTCTGAGTACAAAACGAGTGTGGTATTAAGCCATCAGTTGCCTAATGGCAAGGAAGCACCCAATGCATTTTATTCAAGAACTCTAGCTAACCCAGAAGGGAATTACAGACAGATAGATTAAGAAGCGTTGGCTCTTCTAGCCGGGATATGCCGTTTCCATCATTACTTCTATGGCCGCCAATTTATGTTGACAACTGATCATCAACCGCTATTGGTCGTACAGGCTAAGAACAAGCAGTCACGTCAGGTGATGTCTTTGCACATGATGCGATTGTCAGTTTTCCTAGCCAATTACGAATATGATTTAGCATACTGGCCAGGATGAAACATAGCGCATGCAGATGCATTAAGTAGCTGTCCGCTATCCATAAGCCGCCAAGACCCAGACCCAGTGGCTATAATATTGTCTATCTCTGAATTAAACCTGCCCATAACTGCATCCGATATAGCCATGGTCCCAGCTAGAGACCTTAAATTAATTAGGGTCCTGTCATGGTTCCCTAGAGTGTGGCTACAAGCAGGGCCACCATCAGGAATTTTGGGGGCCCATACAGCCTAAGTGTCTGCCCCCCCCCCGCCATTTTAAAACTACTTTTTTAAAGTTTTTAAGAAGATGTTAGATAATCATCTGAAAATAACTGTAAATAAAACCCGATGTTCCCAGAATTAACTTTATTCATAAGATTATGATAGCAACAACTTGACCTTAGTTTTACTGGAACTATAGAATAATCATATAATAACCGCTGATGTTACAGGCCGTATAACTATATAAAGAAGGAACTGTGAGGATAACAGTTCAAAAGGGACGGGGGTGGTGTTTGTTATGTTGTGTTGTTTTGTTGCTTGTCTTATAAAATGCAAATACAAAATTTAAACAAACAAATAAGTATATTGTTAAATGATAGATTATGTACTATCTTATTTTTTTTAATGTTTACATAATAACTACTTTTTTAAAAAAAAATCATCTGTCTGAAGTAGTGTAGGATTCCTGTCTAAGCAGGGGGTTAGACTAGAAGACCTCCAAGGTGCCTTCCCACTGTTATTCTATTCTAATTATCCAGGGGGTTGTGTAGTTATCAGTGGTATTAAAATAGGAGCTGTTAAAAAAACCCCAAATACAATTTCATATTGCTTCACATCTCAATATCCTTTTCGATCTAGTTTTTACGCTCATCGGTGAACGCAGGTCTGAACGAGCCCGTGGTATCCAAGTTAATTTCAAAGTACACTGCTCAAAAAAAAGTGAAGGGAACACTTAAACAACACAATATAAACTCCAAGTTGTCAATCAGCGTTGCTTCCTAAGTGGACAGTTTGATTTCACAGAAGTTGGATTTACTTGGAGTTATATTGTGTTGTTTAAGTGTTTCCTTTATTTTTTTGAGCAGTGTAGATAGAGCAAGAGGTCTCCAATCTTGGCGACTTTAAGACTTGCAGACTTCCACTCCTAGAGTTCCTCAGCCAGCGAAGCTGCCTGGGGAACTCTGGGAGTTGAAGTCCGCAAGTCTTAAAGTCGCCAAGGTTGGAGACCCTCTGATAATACAGGGATTCTATTATTGTATAAGTCAGTGTTTCCCAACCTTTTTTGAGCCGCGGCACATTATTCATATTTTCAAAATCTTGGGGAACATTGAAAGGGGCGGGGGGGGCGGGGGGCCGGGCTAAAGAAAAGTTTGGACAAAAAACCTCTCTCTCTTCCTCCCTTTCGCTCTATTTCTCCCTTTTTCTCTCTTTTCCTTCCTTCCCTTCTTTATCTCTCTCCATCCCTCTTTCTTTCTTTCTTTCTTCCTCTCTTTTTTGCTCTCTTTCTCTCTCCCTCCTTCCCTTCCTCTTTCTTTCTCTCTCCCTTCCTCTCTCTCTGTCTCCCTTGCTATCTCTTTCTTGCTTTTCTCTCTCTCTCTTTCACTGTCTTGCTATATGCCTCTTTCTTTCTCTTTGCCTCTCTTGCTATCTCTCTTTCTTTCTCTCTCTCTTTCTCTCTCTCTGTCTCTCTTTCTTTCTCTCTCTCTCTGCCTCTCTTGCTATGTCTCTCTTTCTCTCTCTCTTACTCTATCTCTCTTTCTCTGCCTCTCTTGCTGTCTTTCTTTCTTGCTCTGTCTCTCTCTCTGCCTCTCTTGCTAAGTCTCTCTTTTTCTCTTGCTATGTCTCTTTCTCTATCTCTCTTTCTCTGCCTCTCTTGCTGTCTTTCTTTCTTGCTCTGTCTCTCTTTCTCTGCCTCTCTTGCTGTCTCTCTTTCTTGCTCTGTCTCTCTTTCTCTGCCTCTCTTGCTATGTCTCTCTTTCTCTCTCTCTCTGCCTCTCTTATATGTCTCTATTTCTTTCTCTCTCTCTCTCAGCTGACTGCAAGCGGGAGCCCTGACGGTGGCAGCTGGACGTGCTGCTGGACACTGTATATGCCAGGCCCGCAGCGCCAGCATGTACGACGTCCAGAAGCACATCCAACCGCCACGTCAGGGCTCCCGCTTGCAGTCAGCTGAGAGAGAGAGAGAGACGCTCGCTCTCGCCACCGCCTGGAGCTCCCTCTCGCCACCGTCATCTCCCCGCGACTGCCTGCGGCCGCTGCAGCCCCCTCTCCTACCGCCAGTGCCCTCCCACCGGGCCACAAAGGACACTTGCCGCCAGGGCCGCCGATAGAGGCATTAAGTAGCTGTCCGCTATCCATAAGCCGCCAAGACCCAGACCCAGTGGCTATAATATTGGCTATCTCTGAATTAAACCTGCCCATAACTGCATCCGATATAGCCATGGTCCCAGCTATAGACCTTAAATTAATTAGGGTCCTGTCATGGTTCCCTAGAGTGTGGCTACAAGCAGGGCCACCATCAGGAATTTTGGGGCCCCATACAGCCTAAGTGTCTGCCCCCCCCCGCCATTTTAAAACTACTTTTTTTAAGTTTTTAAGAAGATGTTAGATAATCATCTGAAAATATCGATCTAGTTTTTACGCTCATCGGTGAACGCAGGTCTGAACGAGCCCGTGGTATCCAAGTTAATTTCAAAGTACACTACTCAAAAAAAAGTGAAGGGAACACTTAAACAGCACAATATAAACTCCAAGTTGTCAATCAGTGTTGCTTCCTAAGTGGACAGTTTGATTTCACAGAAGTTTGATTTACTTGGAGTTATATTGTGTTGTTTAAGTGTTTCCTTTATTTTTTTGAACAGTGTAGATCAGGGCTCCCCAAACTTTTTACACAGGGGGCCAGTTCACTATCCCTCAGACTGTTGGAGGGCCGGACTATTAAAAAAACGTGTGAACAAATCCCTATGCGCACTGCACATACCTTATTTAAAGTAAAAAACAAAATGGGAACAAATACAATATTTAATATTTATTCTTCCTCTTTCTCTCTCTCTCCCTTTCTCTCTGTCCTTCTGTCTTTCTAATTCTCTCTCTCTCTTTCTCTCTGTCCTCTCTTTCTCTTTCTCTTTGTTTCTCTCTCTTCTCTCTTTCTCTCACTCACTCTCTTTCTATCTCTCCCTCTTTCTCTCTCCCTCTCTCTGTCTCCTTTCTCTCTCTCTCTCCCTTTCTATCTCTCTTCTTCCTTTCTCTCTCCCTCTCTATCTTTCCCTCTTTCTCTTCCCCCTCTCTCTTTCTCTCTCTCTTCTCTTTCTCTCACTCACTCTCTTTCTATCTCTCCCTCTTTCTCTCTACTTTTCTTTCTTTCTCTCTCCCTTTCTCTGTCCCTCTCTTTCTTTCTCTCTGTTCTTCTATTTCTTTCTCTCTGTCCCTCTTTCTTTCTCTCTGTCCCTCTTTCTTTCTCTCTGCCCCTCTCTTTCTTTCTCTCTCTTATCTCTCCTTCTCTCACTCACTCTCTCTTTCTCTCTCTCCTTCTCTATCTCTCCCTCTTTCTCTCTCCCCTTCTCTATCTCTCCCTCTTTCTCTCTCCCCTTTTCTATCTCTCCTCTTCCTTTCTCTCTCTTTCTCTCTCCCTTATTTTTTTTCTCTCTTTCTCTCTCATGCACCACACCAGGAGCAGAGAGAGAAAGAGAGAGGTAGAGATCGGGCGCGTTACCGGGTGGTGGAGGCGGTGTGGGGCCATGTGTGTGTGTGTGAAGATGGGGAAGGGGGGGAGTTTTGAGGAAAAGATGGAAACGCCTCGCCCCAAAGGGACAGGGAGAGAAACGCGCTGGAAGTGAGCGAGACAAATGGGTGGAGGCCAAGGTGAAGCCGGATGACAAGCAAAGCAGGTCCGCCTCCTTCGCAGAGGGGCGCGAAGAAGGTTGGCGCAGCCCAACGTCAGATGGCGGAAAGTTCACTGAAGTCCGCTGGCAGCCCGTCTTCGTGGGCGGGCGGGCGGGCGGAGGGGCGAAGTGTTCAGCGAGCTCTTCGTCGCCCTCTGCTCTCTCTCTTTCTCTCTCATACACCACGCCAGCAACAGAGAGAGAAAGAGAGAGAGCGGAAGGCGGCTTGCCGGTCCACGCCCGCCTGGATAAGCGGTCCCGCATGGCCCCAGCGCCGGACTCCGCTGTTGATCTCCGCCCCTGTTCGGCTCTGCAGCTGACAAGCAGCAGCCACGTCCACCCCTTCGCCCTCCCCCCACGTCCCCGGCACCCAGCGTCTGGCCCCACACCGCCTCCACCATCCGGTAACGCGCCCGATCTCTACCTCTCTCTTTCTCTCTCTGCTGCTGGTTAAAGGCAGGCAGCCGGCAAAAGGGGGAGGGTACAGACTGGGCATGTGCAAGGAGCCGCTGACTAAGGGCCCCAATTTGCCCGGGCCCAGTACAGCGCTCCCAGTAGTACCCGTCTATCGGCGGCCCTGTATAGGACAAGTGCTTGATTTTCAGCAAAGGCTTAGCTGCCATTAGTTCAATTGAAATCTGCCAACCACAATGAATGCAGCAGTGTTCTGGACAACAAATGGCCTTCTTACCTTTTGTATGGACATCATTTTTCTTTTTCTTATCTGGTAAGATCCACTCTTTAGTTTGGAGTTGCTGGATCCATGAGATGGTGAAGCTGCCAGGCCCTTCCCTTGGGTAGGTTCGAGAGCAATTTGAATGAAAATCTCCCCAATTGTCCCAAGAAGTTCCACAAATGCTTTCCTTGCTGCCATTGATAGCTGTTATTGAAATGTCATCAACCAGTATATCAAACTCAGTTGAATCAGTAAACTGAGCACTTCCAAATTGGCTGGAACATTTGCTAGAGTTACTTTCTTTACTGTTGTTGCTGCTCTTAATAAACTCAGTTGGGGAATCGTTAGAGCTTCCACTTTTTCTGCATTCCTCCTGGAAAGTAGGATGAAGAACTGCATCACCGGAAGCCATAATTTTAACGCTATATATTATGGCTGAAATTAGAAACCGATATATAATGTCCTCCCCACGATGCCCAGGCAAGAGGCTTGTACCTGAGGTCCGTTTATGCACATTACCCAGTTCTTGCCCTAGAAGTGGCTGTTTAGAAGTGGCTGTTTAGATCTTTATTACTATGGCAACTAGGCCGGGGTTTGCGCATGCGTTGCAGATAGACGCACCGAAAGAGAGCTCCCTCATGTGAAGGAGGAAAAGTGAAAGTTAACCCCCGACAACCCTCTCTAGCTTGGTGATTAGCGGATTGAGAGGAAGCAAATTGAACGGTGCTGTTGAAAACTCTATAAAAGTGAGTGAAAAGAAGAGCAATTAACAGTTTTAAACGTGAGTAGGGGAGAAAAGTGAGAACAAAGGAAAAGATGGCGTCTACTTCGGAGCTGGAAGGAAAGATGGACTCTCTGTTATCGGCTTTTGCCAATATGGGACAGTTACTCCAAGATATGAAGAAGGAGATATCGGCGGTTGGAGCTGGGGTATTGGAACTGAAAGAACAATCCAAAACACAAGATCAAAGGATTGGGAAACTTGAGCAAGGGAAATCTCGCCAGGAACTCCGCATAATTAACGTGGAGGACAGACAACGGACGCCTAATGTTCGCCTGAGGGGATTTCCTAAAGACTTCGCGAAGAGTAAACATCTCATTCAAGCGATTCACCAGTGGCTCAGTGAAAACAATGTTAAATGTGACCTAGAAGAATTTGAAAGAGCGCACTGGGCTTTTGGATCCCGGAACCGAGGTGATCAAAAAGATATTATTGTAAGGTTTGCCTCAGAAAGGAGAGCGGCAGAAATATTCAGAGAGTTGAAGCAGATTCCAAACTTATGTTACAAGGTTATTCCAATTCGCGTTTTAAAAGATCTGTCTGCTGAAACTCTCAAGATGAGAAATCAGATGAGAGAAGTGACCTCCCAACTTTACGAAAATGGAATCAGTTTTTCATGGCGGTATCCAGCTACAATATTTGTTTTTAAAGACTCCAAGGTTTTCCAGGCAAGATCTTTGGAGGAGGGAAGAAATTTGCTTTACCAGCTGGGGTTGAATCCGGAGGGAGCGTCCCATGCACCGATATCGAAAAGCCAGCCAGAAGCAGGAGAGGATGAGTTGTTTATGCTCCAACTGATTCGTGCAGCAGAACAAAGCAAGGCAGAGAAAATAGCAGCCCTCCAGAAGGAACTGGATTTTCTTCAGGAGAAAGAGAAAGAAAAAGAGAGCCGAGCCGAGGGTTACGCGTCAAAAAAAAGAAATAATGAATTGAACTGAGCTGAATTGCTAATATGGTATCATGGTTTTCAACTAATTAATTTCTCTTGTGTGCATTTTTTTGTATTTCTTTGGTTTTTTCGCTAACTAACAAGGGGAGAAGAGGGAAGAAGGGGGGAATCTTTTGATATGCTATTAAATGGGGAGAGAGGGGGGAGCTTTCTGGTGGAACGCAATCCAGGGATGCCTCTCGATAACGAAAGGTTTTTTCGTTGCCTCCCCCTGGGGGGGGTGTTAGGGAAGAGGCACTAGGGTGGGGATTCATGGTAATTAAAAAGCATTTTTCCGGTGGGCTCTGTTTTGCAGGAGGGGGAAATGTATTTAAAATTATGTAAATGGGTGATATAGGGTTATTGTCGTTGAATGTAAATGGTCTCTCATCACAGAAAAAACGTTATAGAATCATGAAGCTGGCTAGGGATAGTAAAGCTGATGTTTTATTCTTATCAGAAACTCATAAAGGAAGGGAAAAAACAGATAGATTAGTTACAAATAGCGAGTGGCAACAAGTTTATGAGTCGAGAGGGACGACCAAATCAAAAGGAGTCGCCATCTTGTTTAACCGAAGAGTGTACTTTCAATTAATTAATATTAAAAAGGACAAAGATGGTAGAATGTTATTTATTAAGGGGAAAATAAAAAATAAGTTAATAACCTTAGCGGTAATTTATGCCCCTAATGTAAATGCAAAACAATTTATAATGAATGTAAAATGGAAACTAGATAGTTTTGCGGAAGGTATAGTGATTTTAGCAGGCAATTTCAACTTGGAATTAACAGCAGGGAGGGGGGGGGAAAGAAAAAGTTACATTTAAATAAAATCAACATGACAGATTTACATGAAAACATAGTAAATAGGGACACCTTTTATTCTGCAAGACATAATAAATTTAGTTGTATTGATTACATGTTAATTAATAAGACAGCTGAGGCAAAGCTTAAGAAAGTGGAAGTGAAAAGTATTTGGTTATCAGACCATGCGCCTTTGTTAGCAACAATTGAGTTAGAGCCTGGCAGGAAACAAAGAATTTGGAGATATAACCCTCTGGTTTCAGCTAATGAGGTAAACAGAATTAAATTACAAAAGGAACTGAATGGATTCTTTTGTATTAACGCAACAGGTGAGATTAAGCAAACAATAGTCTGGGATACACATAAGACAAGGAAGGTGTACTTAAACGTAGTAATGCAGAAATGGAAAAAATAATGAGTGATTTTTATGGGAACTTATACAAAAAGGAACATATTACTTCGCAAACTATAGAGGTCAAAGAGATATTAACGGAAGAAGATAGACAAATGCTAAATGCAAAAATTACAAATGATGAGATATCTAGAGTTATTAAAGGGTTGAAACCTGCTAAAGCCCCAGGTCCAGACGGTTTTACTGCTGAATATTATAAGATGTATATGAATGAATTATTACCGCATATGGAAAAATTGTTTAATAATGTAATTGAGACTTTTGAAACTCCACAGACGTGGAAAATGTCAGAAATTATAACTATCCCAAAACCAGATCGTGATTTAACCGACCCAAGTTCCTATCGCCCTATCAGCTTATTAAATCAGGATTATAAAATATTTATGAAAATATTGGCAAACAGGGTGGAGAATATTTTACCAAAAGTAATTGGAGAAGATCAATATGGATTTGTTAAAGGAAGGAAGATTTATGAACCAATAAGGAACGTGGTCAATGTTTTACACCATGCTACCAATACCAAAAGAAAACTAAGTATTCTAAAATTAGATGTCTACAAAGCCTTTGACAAAGTTAATCATGATTACCTATTTCAATTATGTAAAGATTTAAATATGGGAGATTCATTTTGTAGAATTATAGAAACAATATATAAGGATAATATAGCTCAAGTCAGAGTAAATGGTAACAGAACAGAAACGATTAAAATTCAGAATGGAACTAAGCAGGGTTGCCCACTATCCCCAGTGTTATTTGCATTAGCAATTGAGACTTTAGCAAACAAAATTAGAAACGATAAGGAATGGAGAGGTTATCAAATAGGGAAATTTGAACTGAAATTAAATTTGTTTGCAGACGATGCTATAGTGCTGTCTGAAACCCCAATTGAAATGATGAAAAGAATAATGATATTGCTCCAGGAATTTAAAGATCAATCCAGACTTATGGTTAATATAGAGAAATCAGAGATAATATGTGTAAATACTCGCCCCAAAGAGCAAATTGAGATACAAATATATCAGGATTGAAGTTAGGTTGTAAAAAAATGAAATACCTGGGAATTTGGTTGTTCAAGAATCCAATAAAAATAGTAATGGCCAACTATAAATTAATATGGAAAAAAATCCAGAAGCAGATAAAAAACTGGAAGGGTAAAAAGTTAGGAAGAATTGCCAAGATTAGGGCCCTTAAAACTATGATAATACCAAAAATGATGTACCTGTTTCAGGTTCTACCAGGCATCTTCCCTGAAGCAAAATTAAGAGAATGGGACAGCAAATTAAATTTTTGGATTGAAGGAAATAAAAAACTTAGAATAAGAAAACATTGGCAGTTTGCACAAGAGAAAGAAGGGGGTTGGGGCAGCCCGTGCCTAGTTCTATATAGAGAGGCATTTCAAATAGAAAGGTTAATGGAATTACAGTTATGGGGGGAAAAGAAATGGGTAGAGTTAGAAAAGGAAATTAATAATATAAATAACAAAGAGTTATTATTTAAAAATTGGAGTAGAACAGAAATTAGCAATTTAAGTGATCCTCTTAAAGCATGTTTAGAAATATGGTCTAAATGGCAGAGGAAAAGTGGAATTAGGATATCCAAGCTATCAACGCTACATGTATTGAATAGAGGGGATGACGTTTACTTAAGTAGAATTATTAAAGTATTAAATAGTAAAGGGATAATGAGAATTGAACAATTATATGAGAAAGATGGGAGAGTCAGTAGAACTCGATTGGAATGGTGGATTGGTAAACAGAAATGGTTGCATATTCATGCAATAAGCACATATTTAAATAAAAGTGAGAATAAAGAAGCCTTCCTACGAGAAGAAAACTACTTAGAAAAAATAATAAGAGAAAAGATAAATGAGAGTAAAGCACAAGCCAGTAATATATATAAAATGCTATTGCAGATGGAAGAGGAAGTAACAAAAAGTTTGACAAGATGCTGGCAAAACGACTTACAAATAGATGAAAGGGAAATGAAAGAAATAATAGAATATATATATAAGATTAAAAACACGAGAGTTAGAGAGATGAGAAGAAAATTTTTACATAAATGGTACTATACACCAGTACAAATTGCACACTTCCAGGGGAAAGAGAAGGGTAAATGTTGGCATGGGTGCCAAGAAAAGGGAATTTTTATGCATATGCTCTGGGAGTGCGCAAAAATTCAGAAATTTTGGAGTGAAGTACAGAAAGAAATTAATAAAATGCTAAACATTAGCTGGACAATTACAAAAGAAATAGCAATTTTAATTAAATACAGGGAACTAGGAGAATTCAAGGAAATTAAAGCCGCAGCATTGGAAAGTGCCCAAGCGGTGATGGTATTAGGTTGGAAAGACTCTACAAAATGGACACTACAAAATTGGTACTGGTACATGGTGGACCACATACATTTCGAAATTATGGAAATAAGATTAAACAACTTTGATGAGAACAAATTGGAGAAGCTGATGGTGCGATGGAATAAGGTAAAAGATTATATGTTGAGTAGAATCTGTGATGTAAATACGAAAAATAAATTGCAATCACTCTTTTAGTAATATTCGATGCAAGATAGAGCCAAGGAACAATAGATAAACAAATTAAATTCTTTGAATTCTCCTGTATGGGTGGTGAGGGTGATGGGGGGTGTTTTGTTGTGAGGTGATGGACACATGCACCGTGCACCTTTATATGATTGTTTTATGTAACTATTTTATAAAATCAATAAAAAATTTATTTAAAAAAATTACTATGGCAACTAAAGAACCTCTTCTCTTAGCATCATGGGACTTGTAGGGCAAAATTGAATGGAAGGAAACGATAAAATAACAGATATAATGGAGGAGTTTTTATAATTCCATCATCTCCAGTATTTTCCTTACTCTAGGTGTTCCATAAATTATGTTTTTCTATTGAGCATAATACTCCTTGATCTGGGGCTATGAAAGAGGACATGCTCGTTTTCCCTGATCTAATCAAATAGCAAAGAACTTAACCTACAATGTTGGAGCATTTTAGAAATATTATATTTTATGCAGGGTATATGCCAAATTCTATGAGGGAAGCCAAAAAAAAAAAGGATGCAAATATATGCATGCCTACATTAGTGTTGGTTCCACCAAGTTCCAGTTCCCTGTTTATGTAGAAACATCCAGCTCACTGAGAAAACCATAATTTAGGGGTTTGGTTAGAACTGCCACCCTCGTACTACCACAAAAAGATGGCATATACCACAGAACCCTCCTTAAGCATCTCCACTGGGCATGCAAGTAGATGAGAAATACCTTTGTTTAGATAATTAAATTTTCTTTTTCTTTTTATGGTTGGCCTTATCTTGGCATGTTGGCTGAACTAGCCATTACTTTTTCAGCAAGCTGTAATTAAACCATGGATCAGCATAAAATATTATCAGGATCGATACTTTATCTTAAGTTTTAACTAGTTCATATTAAACCATTTTCTAAAATATCCCAAGAATTTCCTACTAATACAATATATTTTTTTTAAATTGCATTCTTTAGTTTCCAAGTTTATGAAAAAAATCTTTTCAGCAATTAAGTGATGTTTATAACATAGTTATAAATTGTCTGCAAAAAAAATAAAACAAAAAAAATCTTATTGTAAGTTGCATGCTTTTTTTTTTGTTAGTTGCTAAGTCGTATCCACCCATTGTGACCCCATGGACAATGATCCTCCAGGCCTGCCTGTCCTCTACCATCCCCCTGAGTCCCTTAATACTCACACCTATTGTTTCTCCCTTTTTCTATTGCCCTCAATCTTTCCCAGCACTAGGCTCTTCTCCAGTGAGTTCTTCCTTCTCATTAGATGGCCAAAGTATTTGAGTTTCATCTAAGCTGCATATAATGATGATGATGATGATGATGAAGATAATGATGTGCTTGGGAACTATTCGACTTGTATTATTGTAATACAAAATCCATCATATAAATCATGTGTTGGAAGGGACCTTGGAGGTCTTCTAGTCGAACCCCCTGCTTAGGCAGGAAACCCTACACTACTTCAGACAGGTGATTATCCAACATCTGCTTAAAATCTTCTGGTGTTGGGGCATTTACAACTTCTGGAGGCAAGCTGTACCACTGATTAACTGTTCTGACTGTCAGGAAATTTATCCTTAGTTCTAAGTTACTTCTCTCCTTGTTTAGTTTCCACCCATTGCTTCTTGTTCTACCCTCAGGTGATTTGGAAAATAGGTTGACTCCTTCTTCTTATAAGAATAATAAGCAGAAACAAAAATGACCTATGATCAGAAATTAAGAATTGTAAAAGTATTGTTTTATAATTCTATAAAAGTATTATGCTGTTCCATACCTCATGTAAGATAAATGGACTTCCTTCAGGCTCACACTTTCAAAGAATCATGACTTTTAGACTGATGTTTACTTCTATTGCTTTTAACAGCTTTTAAAATCCCAGCTGCTGTGGCCTAGAGGTGGAGCTCCTACATTGGAATCAGGAGGTTGTGAGTCTGATCCTAGGTGGGGGCAGATTTAGGGTCTCCTGCTTAGGCAGGGGGTTAGACTAGATGACCTACAAGATCCCATTCATGACGGGCATTAGTGATAGGCAGTATGATAACAAGTTTTGAGTAATTGAATTTATATGCTGACATATCTCTTTTAATGCATTTTATTGTTTATTGTTGCAAACAGTTTGAGTTGGTGAATGAGGCATGAGACTTGGGCACAGAATTAAACTGGTGGATATTTGGCTAGTCACTCTGTCTATTGTCAAATACAAAGGCACACAAAAGGGTGAAAAACACACTCTCGTTATTTCAACCTATATGTTGAATGTATATGAGGGAGATGGGTTTGGGAAATATGTGGCTTTAAATTTGGAGGACGAAACAGCAAATATAGATCTTGATTTGTATTTAGTTCTAGTGACATGGACACTACGCTATATAATTTTGATCTTTTCCTGCAAAATAAATGATTCAACTCACTATTTGCCTTATTTGCAACATAGCATGAAGAAATAAAGCACTTTCAGTTCCATACCCAGGCTTATATGCCCAGTTAAAAAGCTTTAGAAACCACCAAAATATAAATCAGATTAAAGTTGATGTGATTGAACTACAGTATAATCTACATAGTACCCAGATATACAAAATGTGAGATTTTGGCCTAACCAAAGGAATGGAAGCCCCCATGTCTGGGATCCAAAAATGAATTCAAAGGCTGGGTGGGCTTCAGGACCCTTTTTCATCCCCAGTGTTGGTGTGGAGGGGCAGGCCCAACTCCTTTGTTGGTTGCATTTGCGGAGGGGTTTGCCATGGATTCAGGGCCAATTATTGTCCTTTTTCCCTCTTAATGACTTGGTTCTTTTTCCTGGCTTTTCTCTACAGTGCTTATTTGCTTTAACAACTTTTAGTTCAGTGGCTTCGGCCTAGTATGACATGTTCCTCGCTTAACCAACATTTGCTTTATGATGCTCCCCTAAAGTAATTTCCCAGTTCCAGAGTGTGAAATATGAAGTATTGCCTTTAACATAAAATAAAATTTTATGATTTTTTTCTTTATATGTTTTTTTTAATTTTGGTTTCTTTTTTCCTTTTTATATTTTGTAAATGTGTAGATGTATATAATTTTTTTAAATCAATTAAATATTATTATTTAAAAAACAAAATAAAATCTAAATATAAAAAGAGTTAATGAACTTCTTGAAAAATTAGTATTGTTCTTATAGTAAACAATATGGTTCAGAAGTTTCCAGAAAAGAGTAGTGAGGGCGGGGGTGGGGGTGCTTTCTGAGCAATAGCTGGGGAGATTTTGGCCTGCAACTAGGGTACCTTTGTTAATAAGCATTTCCAGATAGGCTGAAAGCTTATTAGTATCCAAGCAATGGAAAAGCCGAACAGTGGTGAGGGTGGAGGGTGGGCCAGGGGAAGGGGTATAAAATCCGGTTGCATGCTTTGTTCTGAGTCCAATTCATGGGCACACGTATTTGCAAATATATAGTAAACCTTTGCTAATTTTTTGTACTGGATTGCCTTCATTATTGCTTACGCTTCCCGACGCTACTGACCATTGAAACAGCTGTAAGAATTGCTGAAAGTGGCTGGACTCATTGCACCAGACCTAAGGAACTTCGGAGAGGGGCGGCATACAAATCCAAATAATAAATAAATAAATAAATAAACTGGTCAAGGCCTCCACAGGCAAAACAGTGGAAAGCACAACCTTTAAGCAATCCTCTCTGAAAATAATAAAACATAAAGTAGATGTTTGCTTTCCGGGTATAGGACATCTGAGTTACTCGTTGGGATGTCCAGTTGTGTCCTATGTGGTTTATGTGGTACTAGGAATAGGGAACAGAGATGATCATAAGCTCTTACTAGCTCCAACTTTCCACAAATCTGGCACAAATTTATTATTGGTGTTCATAAAACTACCAAGCCTCACGTAATCAAATTCAACGTATGCCACTTAATAAATTGTGGGGTTTTCAGCAACCAAATGCAATATGCAAATGAGGAGAAATATTTGTGTGTAAATGCAGATTCTTCCTGTTCAATATACCAGGGTGTTGTTTCAGGATTAGGATGGTTAAAGGAAAAGCAATTAGGAAAAACATAGAAGTAAAATGCCTCAGATTAAACCTTTTGCTCCACCCAATGATACCAAATTAGTCATTATAGTGGAAATAGACAATTTGAGATACATTTTTGAAATTGGGACTAGATATAGAAGTACAAATGCCTGGGAAAATGGGTACAGTATTTGAATATGATGATTAGTCCACAGGCAGCAAGAGATGCATATTGGCTCTTTTTCAACATAGAACAGCCTCAGGAAATTAAAGTTATAAATCCCTTTCTCTCCTTTGTCCACCAGTAAGACATCTAGATACTAAGAAAGCACCTACATTCTTTGAAGCCTTTGGTAACACACTGCATGCCTCAAAAGGTAAGGTGTGGGTTCTGTCCAAATGATAAGAGAACTGGAAGCATATGTAGAAACAGTAGATGTAACCACAGAAACCCAAAAAGAAATTATGGTAATCCAAAATGGCCATTCCTAGAACTGTCTTGTGCAATTGGTACTTGTGCAATTGTCCAACTGGTTGGGTGGGAACCAATCACAACAAACTTCTCATTTAAACCATGAACATAACAGTTATGACACTTATTAGGGTATAGAAGGCAATAAAAAGGAGAAAAGTGGGAAATTAGAAATTAGGAAATATGAAGTATTGCCTCTAAAATAAAGTTTAATTAAAAAAGAGAGTTAAGGAACATTGAAAAAATAATATTGTTATTGCAGTCAATGTTCCCTCTAATTTTTTTTCGGGGTGAGCAGAAAAGTATAGTGTCTGAGCGGAAGTCCCTTTGGGACTGGGCGGCATAGAAGTATGTATGTATGTATGTATGTATGTATGTATGTATGTATGTATGTATAAATAAATAAATAAATAAATAAATAAAGTGTGGGTGTGCGCTATCACAAATGAGCGAGTTCTTGCATCCATAATTCTATATTTCCAATAGTTTATTTTCAAATACACAGTAATCATTCAACAGTACAAACTATCTAGGATTAGCCTCTTACAACAGCCATTGCAAATTATAAATCTTTCCCTCTAGAAATACCAAGATGTATTTGAGAACTTTAGGTTTAGTCTGTCAGTCTCAGATTAAAAACATTGACAGCGCCGGACTCACCCGGCAGGCAGGCTTTGCTGGAGGGACCGGGAGACACCGGACCCTCATGGCGGCCGCCATTTTGGATCCCGAGCGAAGTGTCGCGAGGCGAGACTTCGCTCGGGATTTCGGGCCTGTATTGGCCCGGCTGCTGATTGGTCCGGGCGGGGCCTGCCTGCCCTATATAAGGGCGGGCAGGCCCGAGGCTCTTCCTTTTCGCCCGGACTGCAGCCCCGAGCAGACACTTGGCAGTTTGCTCGCGGCGGCCATTTTGTGTCGGCCTCGTGCGTGCCGCCATTTTGTGGCCTCGGATTGTCAGCGAAAAGGCCTCTTTTGAGCGTGGAAGCAGCGGAGCCAGCATCGGCTGGGCTCCGCTCTGGTTTGGAGCTCCGTTGCCCGGGGGTGTGGGTGTGGGGTGTTTCCCTGCGTTGGCCTTGGGGGCACACAGGAGTCCTTGGGGGAGGGCGGCCTTGGGCATAAAAGGCCTGGGGTTTGCAGTGGTGGTCGGTGAGGCCTTGCTTCCACCGCTTTGGAGGGGGGGAGAATTGGGCCTCTTAAGGCTGCAGTGTGAGGCCTACTGCGTAGGGTAGGCCTTGCTTTAGGGGTGCAGGCTCCTTGGGGTTTGGTTCCCCCTCACACTTTTCTTTTGTTCATCTTAGATCTATTCACCTCGGGTCTCATGGCCCCTAAAAAGAGGCAAGCCCCGGCCCTTCCGGCCCAACCTGTAGTGCGGCCTAGGAGGGCGGCGAGGCCTTCTGCCCGGGCTCGGGCTGCGGCAGATGCGCCCCCGGGGGTGGTCCCGGTGGCAGGGGGGGTGGGGTTTGTACCCCCAGTCCCTCAAAGCGAGGTGTCTCCTTCTCTCTCCTGGGCCAGGGTCCTGGAGCGGCTCGATGAACTGGAGCGGTGGAGGTCGGGAGCAGGCCCGGAGGGGCTTCCCATGGCTGCCTCCGCTGCATGGGGTTCTGACCCCGAAGATGATCTTGCCCAGGAGGGGCAGGTGGCCCACACCGCGCAGCTGGCCCACCCCGGGCAGAGGGCCCATACCGGGCAGACGGCCCAGTCCGGGCAGACGGCCCAGTCGGGGCAGTGGTCATCATTCCAAGGCCCAGCCAGGATGGGGCCCCCATGGATGTCTTCCACCCCTCATGGGGCAGGTGAGGTTGCACCACACACTAACACTGCATCGCTCCTTCCCGTGCAGGGTCCTGGGTTTGTCCCGCCTGCATTGGGGAGTGGCAATAGCTTCCTTGGGGCTTCTGCAGGCACATGTGGGCAGGTTTGGTCCCCACCGGCTCCGCTGGTGGGGGTGCCGGGGGTATCTTTTCCACCTGGGGCAGGGGTGGGGGGTTGGATCCCTCCCCCGCCGGCCATTATGCCACCGCCCCCTTTGGTGTACCCACCGGGGCTTGGAGTCTTGGGAACGGGGGCCACCACGGTGTGGGACCCGTTTGCTTGCATCAGGCCTGGGGCCATCCCTTGTGGGTTGCCCTCGACGCCATTGAGCTGTCATCTCCACCCATCGGTGAAGGAAGCGATCTGGAGGGGGGAGTATGTGGACCTTTTCTCCCTTTTAAATAGGGAGGTCCCCAAGCAGGACAAGGAGGTAGTGCCTGGGGAGAAGGTGAAAAAGACGAAGGTCACAAAGTGTTTCAGCTCTTGGCTGTACGCTTTTTTGACCTTCGCCTCGGTAGTGATTCAGAGGCAGCCGGGCAGGGCCGCTGCTTTTCTGAAATACATTGATATAATAGCGCGGGCCCACTTTGAGTATGGGGATACGATCTGGAGGCATTATGATAAGGGGTTTAGGATGCGTATCGCCCTTGACCCCCACTTGCCCTGGGATATGGTGGTCCCGGATCTTTGGTTCCGGGCCACTCATATGTCTGGTAAGGAGGGATGTGAAAGGACCGACAGCGGTCACTTTATGGAGGAGGAGCCCACGACTCCCGCGCCGGCCAAGGCCGCGGCAGGGAGGGCGGATAAGGGTGCCTCCCCGGCGTGCCACGAGTTCGCTGCAAAGGGGGCGTGTTTTCGTCCCTTTTGCAGGTTTCGGCATGCATGTGGGATGTGTGGGGGGAACCACTCCTCAGCCGTGTGTCCCCGCTCCAAGAAGGGGGCGGAAAAGAAGGGCGGGGGTTCCCCAAGGCCTCCCCCACCTGCTGGGGGTAAAGGGGCCCAGTCCAATCAATTTGCAAGTGCTTGAGGGTTGGTTGGGTGACTACCACCCTCGCTCGAGAGCGGCCGCTCTCTTGCTAGGTTTTTCAAAGGGATTCAGGATCCCTTATATGGGTGTTAGGAGGGCCTTCATGGCAGACAACCTTAGGTCGGTTGTCGGTCATGAGGACATTGTTAGGGAGAAGATTCGGAAGGAGGTGGCCGAGGGCAGGGTCCTCGGGCCCTTCCCAGAGCCGCCCTTCCCGAATCTTCGTGTGTCTCCCTTAGGTGTGGTCCCCAAAAAGGCGAGTGGTGAATTTAGGTTGATTCACCATTTGTCTTTTCCTAAAGGGGAGTCAGTGAATGATTTCATTCCTGACGAGCTTTGTTCAGTCCGGTACGCATCCTTTGATGCAGCCGTGACTATGGTTAGGAAGTGTGGGGTAGGAGCCCTTATGGGTAAATGCGACATTAAGTCGGCATTCCGGCTCCTCCCCATACATCCAGACGACTTTGAACTGTTGGGCTTCCATTTCGAAGGTGGTTATTACGTGGACAGGGCTTTGCCTATGGGTTGTTCTGTCTCATGCTCTCTTTTTGAGAGCTTCAGCACCTTTTTGGAATGGGCGCTCAGGAGGCACAGTGGTCTGGGTTCGGTCGTTCACTACCTTGATGACTTCTTGTTGGCGGGGCCTGCGCATTCGGGGCAATGTTTAGCTCTAATGCGGGACTTCGATGCCCTTTGTGCTCAGTTAGGGGTGCCTTTAGCCCCTGAGAAGACCGAAGGCCCCGCCACCAGGATTACCTTCCTGGGTATTGAATTGGACTCGGAGGAGCAATCTTCTAGATTGCCCCCAGAGAAGTTGCTCAAGATTAGACGAAAGCTCGATGAGGTGCTGGACTGCCGGAAGGTTACCCTACGGCAGCTTCAGGAATTGGCAGGCATTCTTAATTTTGCATGTCGGGTAGTTGTTCCTGGTAGGGCTTTTTCCAGGAGGTTGTACGACGCGATGAAGGGGCTCCGTTTGCCCCATCATCGTACCCGCCTCTGCGCTGGGGTCAGGGCTGACCTCGGTGTGTGGCGGGATTTCTTGGTCAGGTTTAATGGTTTGTCTTTCTGGAGGCACGAGCTTCTCTTGGAAGCTGAGTTGCAGCTCTGTTCTGATGCCGCGGGGACTTGCGGTTTCGGGGTAGTGTTAGGTGACCAGTGGTGCTGGTCGGCGTGGCCTCTGGAATGGAGTGCCTCTTCGTTGGTTAAGGACCTTACGTTCTTAGAGCTCTTCCCCTTAATAGTGGCCTTAGAGCTTTGGGGAGAGCAGTTTAGGGACAAGACTGTGCACTTTTGGTGTGACAACCTAGCGGTTGTCCATGTGGTGAATGCCCTGTCCTCTAAGAGCGACAGGGTCATGCGGCTTGTCCGCCATTTTGTGCACAGGTCCTTGTCCCTAAACGCGTTGTTTTTGGCTAGGCATGTCCCCGGGTTGGATAACGGGGTCGCTGATGCCTTGTCCCGTGGTCAGTTGTCCAGGTTTCGGACCCTGGCCCCGTGGGCCCGAGAGTTGCCAGAAGTGTTCCCCGGCCACCTCTGGAGTCTGGGGGGGATCCAGAGTGGTGGAGAGACGAGGCATCCCGGGCGATCTCCTTGTCTGTAGCGCCCGGCACCCTCAGGGCATACCAGCGTGCAGGTAAGGAGCTTGGGGATTTCAGGCAGGGCAGGGGTTACCAGCTTTCGTGGCCCGTCCCTGTTGAGCACCTGGTCGAGTTTTGCGTCCAGCTTAGGCAGCGTGGCCTGTCGGTTAGGACGATCCGGTCCAGGTTAGCCGGCCTCGCCTTCCTGTCCAAGGTGGGGGGGTTTGTGGATTTTTCGGGTGATTTTCGCATCCGGAAGATGCTGGAGGGCTGGATGAGGGAGCAAGCGGGGGCCCCTGGTGACACTCGCCGGGCCCTGACGGTGGAGCAGCTGTCTTTACTTAATGGGGTTTTTGACAGTCTGTGCGCCTCATTGTACGAGGCCCGTCTTTTTAGGGCGGCGGCTTGTGTCATGTTTTTTGGGGCCCTCAGGGTCAGCGAGGCCATGGCTTCGTCTCAGGCTGACGCTTCGCTCCGAGCCCTCCAGTATGCTGATCTGGCCTTTAGACAAGGGGGGGTATCCCTTGTATTACGGCAGTCTAAGACAGATCAGCTGCACAGAGGGGTTACCATCCAGCTTGGTGCGGCCGCGGACCAATCGGTGTGTCCGGTGGCCGCCCTACAGCTTTACTGTAGCTTACGGGGGGCGGGGCAAGGGTACCTGTTTAGACATTGGGACGGTGCCCCTCTGACCCGTTACCAATTTTGGGTGCTAGTGTCCAGGGCGATGGCCCGGGTAGGTATGGATCCCGCCGGTTATGGAACGCATTCGTTTCGTATCGGCGCCGCCACTAGCGCGGCACTTTCTGGTTTCCCGGCCCATCGGATTCGGGAGATCGGCCGCTGGCGGTCAGCGGCATATTTGGGTTATGTTAGGCCCACTGAGGATCCTAGGCAGGGCTTAGGCTAGGTAACCTCTCTGTGTGTGTCCTCTTGCAGGTCACCAGGCTAACATGAAACCGACGGCGCTGCTGTGTGGCCACAGCATGATATTTTGGGCCGGCCGCTCAGCAGCCAGGAGTGCCATCGGGACCCAGCTGTCCCTGGGGCAGTGGGTCAAGGTTACCTGGATGGGCCGGAGAGGTATGCGGTGGGAGGGTCTCCTACCGGCGTTGCTGGGCACTCAGCATTCCGTGGCTGCGCCTGGCGGTATGGTGGGGGAGGCTCCTCGGGGTCGTGCCCAGGGGGGTTTGGGTGGGCAGCGTCCAGTGGCCGCACCCAGGTGGCTGGTATTGCACTTAGGTGGCAATGACCTGTGCATGCTGGGAGGCCTGGCGCTGATCATCCAGGCACGCGAAGACCTGCGAAGGCTTCGTGAGGTGTGGCCCACCACGCAAGTGGTGTGGTCAGAGATCCTACCTAGGATCGTGTGGAGGGACGCCTCTTCCCTTAGGGCCATTCACCGGGCAAGACGTAGAGTGAATAGGGCCCTAGGCAAAACAGTTAGGGAACTAGGTGGGGTTGTAGTGGCCCATCCCCTCATCACAATAGACCGGCCATGGCTTTACCGGGCCGACGGCGTTCACCTGTCAGAACAGGGGAACGCCATTTTCTTACAGGACCTGCAGCGGTCTCTGCGTGAGCTGGCGCAGATAGAGGGGGGAGTCGGGGGGCCAAGATAGAGATCTGACCCCCGCTCCGTGGCAGGTTAGGGGCGGAAAATTGGGGTGGTTTAGCAACCGCGCGTTCTCCCTTGGGCATCTTTGGGGATGATTGACAGGTTCTCCGCAAGCTCATGGAGGGAGTGTCTGCCTGAGCAGCTGGGGGGAACCTGTCTTTGGGTCCTGCACCTTTAATTCCCGGGTTCCGGGTAGCCGGTGGGACCCCCCTCATGTTAAGCATGGCAGGGTCGCAGGTGATGGACTGCTCCCTCACCTGGACTTGCATCGAGATACGCCCATGAGTTGCCCAGGAATGTTTTTGTCATAACGTCATTTCCGCCCCGGAAGTATTTGTTTGACCCTGCAGGTCCATTTCCGGGTCATAGTTGATTATGCTAATATATGCAAATTTAATGAATAAATTATGCAAATTTATGTTAATAAAAATGACCCAATTTAAATCCAGCTCTTGTGTCCGTGTCGTTACTCCGTCTCTCCAGCAATGACAGCGCCGGACTCACCCGGCAGGCAGGCTTTGCTGGAGGGACCGGGAGACACCGGACCCTCATGGCGGCTGCCATTTTGGATCCCGAGCAAAGTCTCGCGAGGCGAGACTTCGCTCGGGATTTCGGGCCTGTATTGGCCTGGCTGCTGATTGGTCCGGGCGGGGCCTGCCTGCCCTATATAAGGGCGGGCAGGCCCGAGGCTCTTCCTTTTCGCCCGGACTGCAGCCCCGAGCAGACACCCGCCCGCCCTCCCTATTTTGCAGTGTGCTTAGGGGTCGCCCTTAGGGGGCCGAATGGGAATTTTTTGCAGTTCTGCCTTTTAGCCGAGCTGTTTTTTCGCCCATTCCACACTGAGGAGATGGATGTGCGGTTAGGGGGTGCTTGCATTTTATTAGGTTAATTGGCTTACCTTTGGTCATTTGGGTAGGCAGGTTAGGGGCGGAAAATTGGGGTGGTTTAGCAACCGCGCGTTCTCCCTTGGGCATCTTTGGGGATGATTGACAGGTTCTCCGCAAGCTCATGGAGGGAGTGTCTGCCTGAGCAGCTGGGGGGAACCTGTCTTTGGGTCCTGCACCTTTAATTCCCGGGTTCCGGGTAGCCGGTGGGACCCCCCTCATGTTAAGCATGGCAGGGTCGCAGGTGATGGACTGCTCCCTCACCTGGACTTGCATCGAGATACGCCCATGAGTTGCCCAGGAATGTTTTTGTCATAACGTCATTTCCGCCCCGGAAGTATTTGTTTGACCCTGCAGGTCCATTTCCGGGTAATAGTTGATTATGCTAATATATGCAAATTTAATGAATAAATTATGCAAATTTATGTTAATAAAAATGACCCAATTTAAATCCAGCTCTTGTGTCCGTGTCGTTACTCCGTCTCTCCAGCAATATCAATATCCAATATATTCATAAATGTATTTAATAAGTCAAAAAAGTCTGGCTCGCCTTACAGTTTCTCACGTCTGTCTCTCACATTGATGATGACCATTCCATCTTTGTCTTTGTCCATTCCATCGTTGCCAAGATCAATCTGTCAGATCAAAAATATTAACTGTATTTAACTATAAGTCAAAAAAGGAATCAGAGTTATTGGAAAACTGGTTACTCACTGAAAGTATGGCTCAGGCTCACCTTAGAGTTTCTCACGTCTGTCTTTCATTGATGACCATTCCAAGTACACTTTGTCATGATCAATTTGTGTCCCTGAAGTCTGGTAAGTGTGGATTCGCATCAGCATATCCAAGTGTTCAGATTGCAACTTATTACGAACTTTGTTCTTGATGGCATTCATCAGGCTGAAACCTCGCTCACAATCAGCACTTGATGCTTGGAATGTTGCGCAAATATCCAGCAGACGTGACAGAGTTCCAAACTGTTGGTCTTTCAGTGCAAACTGCACCACATCATCGAATGAGTGCATTGATCCAGACTTGAATTTCTCAGAGATCAGAAATCTGAAGTCACAATATTGTTTCTGTACAGCTGATGTGATGCTGACTTTATCAAAATTATCAAAGAAATGCTGAAATTTTCCAACCAGGGTTGCAATTTCAGTTTGCCCAAAATTAAAAGAGGTCACCTTTGACAGAGCAGCAGTGTCAAATATATTCCAATCTGTCAACTCATTCTCTGGAAAGCGACTTTCAAGATGGAAGCACAAACATTCAATACATTTCAGTATGGGAGTCATGTTAATGTCTGGGTTGCTTTGCATATAGTCGTGAACTTTTTCATTCCAGTGAACTGTTTTGCCTAAATACTGAATGCGAAGCTTGGCTACTCTGGCCCTCACAAACTGAGCAGCTTCAATTCGTGTCAGGTTGCTTCTTTGCAACAGCTTGTTCAATTCAGCCAATTCACAAACAACATCATCAAACACGATCAGTGCAGCACAAACCTGTGTATTTGCCAAATTTTTGTAGCAATATTTACAGGTTGGATCGCTGTATTCTTCTTTACAGTACTTGAGCAAAACTGGAATGTTTCTCATTAATGCTCACAATGCGAAATGTCTGGAAAGCCATTATACCTCATTCAAAGCTCTGAAGGCTACCGAATCACATTCCATAATGGCTGCTAAATCTATAAATGCTTGTTTCTTCAGAGTGGAGCGGGCGAATATACTGTAGACACTTCGCAGTAAAGTCTTAATGACTTTCATCAGTGGGATATCCTTCTCGGTGTGCCACACAGTGCTGTTCTAGCAAATGGGACACATCTCGACGAAGCTGTGCAGCCATGCCATTATTCTTGCCCAGCATCACAGATGCACCATCTGATGTAAGCATGACCATCTTTTGAAGGTCGATGTTGTTCGCAGCATAGAACTCCTTTATGGCTGTTGTGATTGCTGTGCTGTTGCATGCTGACAACTTTAAAATTCCTATAAACATGGTCTTATAAATTGTGGCATTAGATGGGCGGAATTTGGCATACAAAATCAACATTTTGGTTAATGTTAAATCAGTGCTTTCATCGACAATAAGAGTATGGCAACTGGCATTACAAAGTTCATGCAATACTTCCCTCTGAACAACTGCGTTGATGCACTCCACAAATTCAAAGGCATAATTCTTGCTGCGCCAGCTCTCTGGAATGGAAACATACTTTCCTATATGGTCATGTACGTCTTGGACTGATAACATCGACACATCCATTTTTATGGCCAGCAATACATTGTCAATCAAAACCCTAACTCCATCAGCCCTGGCATTTCTTCGCAGGGAAACTTCTTTTCTCTTCGCTCTGTCTTCTGCACTTTCAGTCAGTAGTCTCTGCAGCCCTCCAGATTTCTGGTACTGTAATTTGGTGACCGAATCCAGGTGAATCTTTTGAATGATGTGACGCTTCAAATAATCAATCTTCCAATCAACCCATTTCTTTCCGGTGGCGAATGGGCAACCTGCACGGGCTTCTTTGCATATCTGGCAAAGAATATCTTCATTATTTTCACTATAAGTGAAGATATTGCTCAGTTTTGTTATTTGGTTTTTACTTGAGGTTGGCAGTTTAGTTTCCACCAACTCATTCAGCCACTCAGGCTTAAACTTTAAGCTTTTCTTCGGGAAATTTAGCCCAGTACTACTATCATTAGCTTTGCACTTCAAGACTTGTGAAGCACCACTGCTAGAAGCCTTGCCTGCCATTGAATGAGGGGCTTGTGGTCTTGTCGGCGTCGCCACTGATTTTATGCAACCTCTAAGAAAAAAAAATTAAAAATCAAGTGATGCACTTACTGAATGCTTATTTGTTTATTTTGCTCAGAAAATCTCCTCCCAGCTTTGTGTAATTTTTTCAATTTATAGATAGATAAGATTAGCCATTTTCTGAGCAAAATAAACAAATAAGCATCATTTTTTTCATTTCATTTTTCAGTTCATTACGTTCAGAAATGTTCAGAAAAAAGTATTCAAAAAAACACTTCCAATAGCTAGAACCAACCTTTTTTACTCCAGGTCTAAAAGCACCAGCATGAGTGCAAGTGTAAGTATTTTTGCCCAGCAAAAACTAAACCAGCAAAACACACACACACCTTAGAAAGAACCCCTCAAATGAGACAAAGTCATGTAATTTCAAGTTTCAGACATGCAGGGAAAATTCTTTTACAATTTTGTTTTGGATCTAAAAGGACCCGAGGACGAAAACGGCAGGGTTAAATATAATTTTTGCATTGTACATTTTCAGGGATGTTGATCTGGAAAGTATAACATTGCAATAAAAAATGACACCAACTTTGAAAAGGTGATTAAGGTATGGGGAGATTCACCTTCTCTAGTCCTCCTGCCTTGAGCACAGAAATAATTTTTCTCTCCCTGCCTTTCTCCCTCTTTCTCTCCCTTTCTCTTCAATGTTTGGAATCTCTCTTGTCCTAGGAAGAAATTGGATACAGAGAAAATTGAAATACATTTAGTCAAATAGCTTGAGCTACTGCTTTACTTTTTAATTTTCAAGAAAGTCTTACTGATTAACCCTAGAAGACCAGGAAAGGGAAAAATAATTATTTTATCATTATTTGTTTTTTAAAAAATAATCGCTGTCCCCTCTCCTCTCTCCCTCTTTCCTTTCTATTTTTCTCTCCCCCTGCCTCTATCTCTCCCTTCCTTTTCCCTCTCCCTATCCTACTTCCCCCCTCTCCTTCCTTTCTATCTCATCCTCTCTCTTTCCTTTCTATCTCTCCCTCCCTATTTCTCCCTCTCCCTTCCTTCCTCTTTATTTCCCTCTCTCTCCATCCCTCTTTCTTTCTCTCTTCCTTCCTGTTCCTTCCTCTCTTGATTGCTCTTTCTCTCTCCCCCCTTCCCTCCCTCCATGTCCTTTCCTCTCCCTCCTTCCCCCTGTTGCAGTATAGCAAGTTATGTTAGGATAGGATTTTTATTAATCTGGAATTCTAGCATAAAAATATATATATACTCTGTGTGACCCTGATTAAAACCCAGGACAAGGAAAGGCCATGAACTCGCCTAATCTGCATCCCTGGGAACGGGGCTCAGAATAAACATCTCAAAGCTTTTACAACTCCGGACAGGACATTATAGGATCAAAGGGGGAAGTTTCATTGCCTGGAGCACACAAATCAGCAGGACAATTAAGGAAGATTAAGCCAGATAAAGGTGCGAATAAACATCTGCTTTTTAAGAAGTTCCTTGAAGATCGTTCCTTGATATGTGTGGGAAAAGAAGAAACTCAAAGATACGTTTGAAGCTGTATGGTTGATGTATCATTTTGACATGTATATGTAATCATACCCCATTTCCTTATGTTCCCAAATAAATAGGAGCGCATGGCTCTATACCATGTCACTTCACCCAGAGAGAGAATCTACTTTCTAGGATTCGCGTTCGTGAGTGACCCCACTGGATTGCTCTTAGTCCCTTTTGAAGGCATTGCTTTCATTAGGACTCAGCAGCATCCACATCCCCCATTTCTCTCTCTCTCATTTTTGCTTCCTCTCTTTCTCTCCCCCCCTCTCTCTTGCTGTCTCTCTCTCTTTTCCTTTCTCTCTTTCTCTCCCCCCTCTCTCCCTCTATTGCTATCTTTCTCTCTCTTGCTATGTCTCTCTTTCTTTCTCTCTCTCTTTTGCTTCCTCTCTTTCTCTCCCCCCTCTCTCTTGCTGTCTCTCTCTCTTTTTGCTTCCTCTCTTTCTTTCCCCCCCTCTCCCTCTATTGCTATCTTTTTCTCTCTCTTGCTATGTCTCTCTTTCTTTCTCTCTCTTTATTGCTTCCTCTCTTTCTCTGGCAGCGGCAAGGTGGTCAGCTGTGAGGCGGCACCACACCCCCGCTTTTCCGTGGGACCTTTTCTTCATGTTTTATGGTGCGCTCCGCCCAACTGGAGCTTCCCTGGCGGCGGCAGGGTGTGAGCTTTGGGGCCCGGAGGGAGGAAGGGTGGCCGGCGGCAGCAGCGGCACCGGGAGTAGCCGCCTCAGAGCTGATCACCTTGCCGCTGCCCCAGGGCTACTCCCAGTGCCGCTGCTGCTGCCGGCCACCCTTCCTCCCTCCGGGCCCCAAAGCTCACACCATGCCGCCACCAGGGAAGCTCCAGCCGGGCGGAGCACACCGTAAAACCTGAAGAAAACGTCAGCTGTGAGGCGGCACCCCCTGCCTTTCTGTGGGACCTTTTCTTCAAGTTTTATGGTGCGCTCCGCCCGGCTGGAGCATCCCTGGCGGCGGCAGGGTGTGAGCTTTGGGTCCCGGAGGGAGGAAGGGTGGCTGGCGGCAGCGGGAGGATGGCAGCAACAGCGGCACCGGGAGTAGC
This sequence comes from Erythrolamprus reginae, assembly GCF_031021105.1. Classification (NCBI taxonomy): domain Eukaryota; kingdom Metazoa; phylum Chordata; class Lepidosauria; order Squamata; family Dipsadidae; genus Erythrolamprus; species Erythrolamprus reginae. The sequence goes on along the minus strand of NW_027248454.1, from coordinate 36,221 downwards.
AGTGGGGCAGCGGCAAGGTGGTCAACTGTGAGGCGGCACCCCCCCCCCCGCCGGGCCTTTTCTTCCGGTTTTACGGTGGCTGGCTGCAGCGCTCCGCCCTGCTGGAGCTTCCCTGGTGGCGGCAGGGTGTGAGCTTTGGGGCCCGGAGGGTGGAAGGGTGGCTGACGGAGCGGGAGGATGATGGCAGCAGCGGCACCGGGCAGTAGCGGTGGCCAGAACTCCAGGACAGAGGCACCGACGCGGCATCTGGATGTGTTAGATGCCGTATGTGCTGGTGTTGCGCTGGGCATGGGCGTGGGGCTGGAGCCTCCATCCCGGCCCAGCCAGCAGGCAACGCCAGCATGTATGGCGTCTAACAACATGTCCAGACGCCGTGTCGGTGCCTCTGTCCTGGAGTTCGCAGCCGACCACCGTGCCGTCGCCCAACGGCTACTGCCTGCCCCGGTGCCGCTGACGCCGCCCTCCCACTGCCGTCGGCCACCCTCCTCCAGGCCCCAAAGCTCAAACATGGCTGCCGCCAGGGAAGCTCGAGCCGGGCGGGGCGCTGCAGCTGCCGGAAAAGTCGGAAGGTGCAAATAAGAGGGGCCCATGGAAAGGTAACACGCCCGGTCATCGGCACCCCCCACGGGCTTAGAGGCCTAGAACCCCCCCACACACACACCCCGAGACACCCAGTCGGTGGCAAGCCCCCCCCCACACACACCGAGGCACCCGGCCGGCGGCAACCCCCCCCCACACACGCAGGCTTAGTGGCCTAGCAGCGGGCTGTGCCACCAGCCCTCGTACTTTGCTGCGTCACCCATCTTGGCAGTCGGCGGCAACCCCCCAAACACACACACTGAGGCACCCAGTTTGGCGGCAACCCCACCCCCACACACGGAGGCTTAGAGGCCTAGCAGCGGGATATGCCACCAGCCCTCTTACTTTGCTGCTTCACCCGTCTCAGCAGTCGGCGGCAACCCTCCCACACACACACCAAGGCACCCGGTTGGTGGCAAACCCCCTACACACACACCGAGGCACCTGGTCGGCGGCAACCCCCCCTCCACACACGGAGGCTTAGAGACCTAGCAGCGGGCTGCGCCACCAGCCCTTTTACTTTGCTGTGTCACCCGTCTCGGCAGTCGGCAGCAACCCCCACACACACCCCGAGGCACCCAGCTGCCGGCAACCCCACACACACCCCGAGGCACCCGGTCGGCGGCAACCCCCCCCCTCACACACGAGGCTTAGAGGATTTAAGGGGCGGGGAAGAAAGCAGGCCTGTGATTGGCCACTTTGCACTTTGTTTCCCGCCTTTGCTTAAGGAACTTTTGCTGCCCTATGTTGTAGAGCAGCAACCGTTCTGATTTCAAATTCCAGCGCGGAGGTCGGTCCTCCGCGCTAAATTTGAATTTCCCGGGCCGACGAGTAGAAACCTCTGCGCTATAGCTCACTGCGCAGCTTACAGGGAACTATGGTCCAGTCCCTCGCTTTACAAATGAGACATTCATTTAATTAATAGCACAAAAAAGTTGTAAAATCAGACTGGTCATATGGGTGCCTTGATTTATTACCATCATAACCTATGGTCAAAATTTTGAGCTTCATTACAGTCATAATTTGTGGATTTCTCTCAACTGCTAACTGATGTGTAAAAGAGGCAGTTTTCAATGACAGCTGTTTTTCCAAATCCTAAAAGACATTACAAATAAATCAACAGTAATGTTATTCAATATTTGCAATCATACAATATTGAATTAGAAATTAGATGAAGACAACTGAAATTTTATTAAATGTTTCCAAAAAGACGAAAATCCTCAATTTTTGAAATGGGAATCGACCTACATTGTGAAAGAATAATATCCAAAATAACATGTATAACCAAAAATAAGGTCATATGTTGCTTACAATCCGTAGTTAAAGCAAGAGTGATTCTTTTCAAAATGTGTATCATTTGCTGATTGCACAGTGGAAGATAGGATAAGCCACACGCCACCTCCATTTGCCTGCCATGCTCCCCCACACACCTGCAATGGCAGAAGCCATGCCGGCTTTGCCATTCCCCTTTGCAACCCCCCCCCCCAGCCCTCCCAAAGTGGCAGAAGCCATGCCGGTCTTGTCATCGTCCTCTTTTGTTGGAACTTCTTTGTGAATCCCCTTTGAGTTGCCTGTTGTTCTGGTGACTCTTGCCTGTCTGCTCCCCAGTGGCCATGGCGCCTGCTACTCACCCTCCCTCGGGTCCTGGTGACATATCTGCAATGTCCAGGGGAGTGTCTTGGAGGAAAAAAGCTGGCTGTAAATGGGCTGTAGCAAGTGTATGGGGGCAAAAGAGGTGTGGCCAAAGCTTCATGCCTAAGTGTCCCATTCTGCTCACAGAGCCTGCTATGAGGTTCTAAGCAATGTACATTGCATGTTACCTGGGTTTTCTTATCGCTAGCTTCCAATTTTTGTGTAAGTAATTTTAATTTACGCTGAAGCTCTCCTCTCTCTTCAGGTTTTTTGTCTTCAGAAACTTTCTTCAATGCCTCTAAGCAGTGTTCCCTCTAATTTTTTTGGGGGGTGGGCGGAAAAGTATAGTGTCTGAGCGGCAGTCCCTTCGGGACTGGGCGGCACAGAAATAAATAAATAAATAAATAAATAAATAAATAAATAATAAACCAACCAACCAACAAACAAACAAACAAAAACCCCACCCTGTTTTGCCTCAGAGAATTTCAAAATAAAATACTGTACTGTGTGTCTATAACAGTGAGCTCATAATAGGGCAACTCTATCAATATCAAAATGCCACTTAAATAGTTGAGCTAGTTTCAAACTAGATTTTGATTTTCTTTCTCTCCTCCTTACTCCCATTCTTTTTCTTTCTCTTTCCCTTCCTCTCTTTTTTCTATCTGTTTTTCTCTCTTTCTCTCTTCCTCTCTCTCTCCTTCCCTCTCACTCTTTCCCTCTCGGCTTCTGGGCAGGTTTGGAAAACTCTGAGTTGATGATGATTTTTAAGTGAGCGATTGCTCACTGCTCAGCTTAGAGGGAACTATGCCTCTAAGGTGTCTTCTGTTTTTAAGAGTTGAACCTTGTAATAATTCTCAAAGCAAGGTTGAATCAAGCAAGGTTTATTTTGCTAACAGGACAAGGAAGTCAATTCAGTCAAGAAGCAAATGGAGTATTGAGAGCTCTATACAATGACAGTTCTCCCTTTTATACAATCTAGCCCAGCAACAGGCAGTTTTACAAAGATACATTTTAAGTGCCAAAAGAAGGCAACCAATCAACATGCAATAAACAAATCTGAACTTTTGAATTTTACCCTGCCTGGGTAGGTCACCCAGGCAAATATCTAACACTCCTCTCCTATTAGTTCGGATGCAGGTCATTCAGAGAGACACGTGATGAAGTCCTCCAATCGGCTGGGCTTTTTTGTTTCTCTCTCTGACCTGCGCAGTTCAGTTGAGTCTTGGTACTTGAAGAGTGAGGAGGTCGGCTCATCTGCGATTCCCGGAGAGGCTCCAGTCCTGGCCTGTGGAGATACTCTCTGCGTTGAGTCTGCAGGACCACCGCCGGCCTCCTCTGGACCTGGTTCCCCAGCGGTGGAGCGATGATGAGTTGGTAAGTCCCAATCTATTTCGAATTGTCCGGGTCACGTTTGGAAACGGGTTTGCCGGGAAAAGTTCCCTGTGGGGCGTGAAGCGTCATAGTCCGTATTAGCGTTTGCTGAAGGTTCTTGGTGGACATTAGTTGTCTCCACCCGTTTCCTAAGGTGATCAATGTGCCTTTTCCACAGGCGACCGTCCTCGAGGAGGACATGGTATGTTTTAGGCGCAGTTTTGTCCATTATTGTTCCTTTAGCTCATTTTAAACCGCCATCAAAATTCTTTGCAAAAACCCCTTGCCCCACATTCAATGTTCGTTCAGGGGAATTTGAGCGGTAGTCTCTACTACTTAAATAGGTAGGATGCAACCTATCCAAGGGGGACCTTAACTTTCTGCCCATTAATACCTCAGCAGGGCTCTTATGAGTTACCGAACTTGGGGTGATGTGTTGGGTCAACAGAAAGGTGTCTAAGCGCTCATGAATGTTCCCTGGTTCTGTTCTCTTAATGGCCTCTTTTGCCACGCGGACAAATCTTTTAGCCATCCCATTAGACCAAGCTGCATGAGGAGAAACTAAGGCATACTTGATGCCTAGCTGGGCAAGGAACACCTCCATTTGTTTGGATGTGAATTGTGGCCCATTATCCGAAACTAGCACATCTGGGCACCCATGGATAGCGAACAATCGGCGCAATGCTTGTATGGTGGCACAAGAAGTAGTGGCTCTCATTACTATAATCTCTAGCCATTTTGAGTATGCATCAACCACTATCAGAAACATGTGGGGTCCCATTGGCCCCGCAAAATCGACATGAATTCGTGACCATGGGGCTTGTGGTGTTTCCCAATTCGTGGGGCTGGTCTGCTGGAGCCATGAAATTGTGAAGCTGCCAGGCCCTTCCCTTTTGTAGGTTTGAGAGGAATCTGAGTGAACATCTTCCCAAGAGTCCTGAGAAGTTCCACAAATGCTGTCCTTGCTGCCATTGACAGCTGTTCTTGAAACGTCATCAAGCAGAATATTAAACTCAGTGGAATCGGTAAACTGAGCACTTCCAAATTGGCTGGAACATTTGCTAGAATTACTTTCTTTACTCTTGCTGGTGCTCTTACTAAGTTCAGTTGGAGAATCGTTAGAGCTTCCTCTTTTTATGCATTCCTCCTGGAAAGTAGGATGAAGAACTGTAACATCAGAGGCCATCATTTTAAGGTTATATATTATAGTTAAATTGGAAACAGATATATAATGTCCTCCCCACGATCCCCAGGCAGAGGCTTGTACCAGAGGTCCGTTTATTCACGTTACCCAGTTCTTGCCCTAGAAGTGGCTGTTATAAAGTGGCTGTTTAGATCTTTACTTCTATGGCAACTGGAGAACATCATGGGACTTGTACGGCAAAATTGAATTGAAGGAAAAGATAAAATAGCAGATATTATGGAGAAGGTTTCATAATTCCATCATCTCCAGTTTCTTCCCCACTTCCATAAATTATCTTTTTCTATTGAGCATAATACTCCTTGATCTGGGGCTAGGAAAGAGGACAAGCTCATTTTCCTTGATGTAATCAAATATCAAAGAACTAAACCCACAATTTTGAAGCATTTTAGAAATATTATATTTTATGATATATACTAATTCTATGAGGGAAGCAAAAAAAAAAGTATGTAAATATATGCATGCCTACATTAGTGTTGGTTCCACCAAGTTCCAGTTCCCTATTTATGTAGAAACACCTAGCTCACTGAGAAAAATATAATTTAGGGGTTTGGTAATAGAGTTAGAAGTAGATAATAAATACCTTTGTTTAAATAATGAAATTATGTTTTTCTTTTTATGGTTGGCCTTGTCTTGGCATGTTGGCTGAACTAGCCATTACTTTTTCAACAAGCTGTAATTAAACCATGGATCAACATAAAAAATTATCAGGATCCATACATTGTCCTATTTTTTAACTAGTTAATATTAAACCATTTTCTAAAATATTCCAGGGATTTCCTACTAATACAATTAAAAAAATATAAATTGCATTCTTTAGCTTCCAGGTTTATGAAAGAAACTTTTCATTAACTAAGTAATGTTTATAACATAGTTATAAATGGTCTGCAAAAAAACAAAAAAAACCAAAAATCTTATTGTAAGTTGCATGTTGTTTTGTTGTTAGTTGCTAAGTCGTGTCCACCCATTGTGACCCCAAGGACAATGTTCCTCCAGGTCTTCCTGTCGTCTACCATACCCCAGAGTCCATTAAACTCATACCTATTGCTGCAATGACTCCATCCAGCCACCTCCTTCTCTGTTCTTCCCTTCTTCTGTTGCCCTCAATCTTTCCCAGTATTAGGCTCTTCTCCAGTGAGTTCTTCCTTCCCATTAGATGGCCAAAGGATTTGAGTTTCATCTTAGCTGCTTATTATAATAATAATAATAATAACAACAATAATAATGATGATGATGATGGTGGTGGTGGTGAAGATGAAGAAGAAGATGATGATATGCTTAGGAAGTGTTTGACTTGTAATATTGTGATACGAAATTCAGCATATAAATCACATTTGCTGCGCATTACTATTTTTTCTGAATAAAATAACAACAACAACAACAGAGTTGGAAGGGACTTTGGAGGTCTTCAAGTCAAATCCCCTGCTTAGGCAGGAAACCCTACACTACTTCAGACAGGTGATTACGCCCAGCTGATGCCTCCCAGCAGCCACCAAAAACCAGGAAATAGCCTCCACCAACCTGGGATTTCCTCCGGTACTCCCCAAAGCCAACGCTACCAGCCTGAGCCCCTTTCACCCAGGTGATTCTCCCCACCTCACCCTCATGGAGCCTTCAAAAAACCTGATTTCCTACCCCGGAGCCTCCGTCAGCTTGGTATCCCCCCCCTCCTTAAACTGCCTGCTTGAGCCCCTGCCACCCAGCTGTTTCCTCCCCCCTCACCTTTACAGAGCCATCAGGTAATCTTCAGGAGGATTCCACCTCTAAACTCCAGAAGCTTAGAGATCTCTCCTCAAAGCTCTGATTCCTGAAGACCCATCCTGCAAATCTAGCTTCTGTTGAAAGTTAAATCCAACATTAAAGAAACTTTAACCTTGTGGCTTCAAACAAAGCCACTCTTCTAACAAAGAGACCATGTGATCCCATAGGTGAAAGAGACCAAATAACCAAATAATTTAAATAAATAAATCAAGTGGCTGCGAGGGGCACTGGAGCTCAGTAGAATCATCTCAGTCTCCAGAGACTACCATAAACTCCAATAGCCCAGCCTAATCATCCCTGATTGCTCCTAGCTTCAGAAACACAATAGACCCATCAGCAAGCCCCAAGATACTTATCCTCACTGACTTTAACAAAGAAATGTTTACTACCTACTATCTAACAGCATTCTACTTCAACCCTATCTACTGGCAAACACTATTTTATTAACAAGAATGCCAAACAGAAAATCAAAAAACGCCACAACCCCCCCCCCCAAATGGATGATGATTTCACCAACACTGATGATTTATGCTACAAATGTATCAAATCCACCATACAAAAAGAAGAATGCACTAAATACCAAATGTGCCATAATTACATCCACAATACCTGCCTGAAAATTAGCAAAAATGTCACCAACTTCCTACAAAAAACTTCCTCATGTTTACCTAAAATGAATTACCTAATCATCATGTCAATAAAATTTCAAAACCTGGAAACAACCATAGCCTCACCAAAAGTCCTCATAGATCCCATCGAATCACGCATTGAAGAACGTTTGCAAGCCCACATTGAAGAATGCTTGCAAGCATGCTTCACATCTTTGGATAACAAAGTTGCCCACAACCATCCTAACTTCCAATCCATCACTACTCAAAACCAACTCTCAATAAACCAAGATTAGGTATGCACGCCCCTTACTTCCTCAGCAACATCCACTGCTAATCTCAAATGTAAACTGATGAACTCAAGAAGCATCGTTAATAAAATACTTGAACTCCTTCTCTTACTACAAACGGCTAAATTTGACATCATATTTATCTGTGAAACATGGTTAAATGAATCCCTCCCAGACTCCGTTATCACAGTAAGTGACTATCAAGTTTACTGTTCTGACTGCGAATCCCGCAGAGGAGGTGGTGTTGCAATCTTCTACAAGAAAACACTCAACCTTAAAAAAGTGCAAGTTGAACAAGAACTTTATCTTCCTGAAACCATCATCTGTGAACTGACTTTAGATACCACACTTCAATTCTTTCTATGTTATAGAGCTCCAGATTATGATATCACACACGTGAACAAACTAACCTCACTACTAATGTGGGCAAGCTCCCACCCTCATCCTCTTATATTTCTTGGAGACTTAAACCTTCCACATATAAACTGGACCCTAAATGAATGTTCCACTGAACCCATACATTTAACCCTTTACAATGCCATTACTGGCCTAGGACTAGATCAACTAGTAACTAACAAAACTAGACTTAACAATTGTCTTGACCTCATCTTCTGCAACAGCCTACACTCAATTTACGGACTACAAATAAAAGAACCCTTTTCTAACAGTGACCATAGCATGATTGACTTTTACCTAAACATACACCCTCACAAACACCATCTTAATGAAGGGACAACCAAGTCTAACTTCAAAAAGGCCAGTTACGACCTCATCGAAGCCTACCTCTCACCTCTTGACTGGCACATAATTTTCTCTGATTGCATCACTACTGAAGACTACTACAATATGTTTTTACTTGAAATCCAAAGAGTCATCAAATTATACGTACCACTAATATTCACCAAAACTAAGTAAAACAAATTACCCATAAAAATAAGAAAGCTCCAAACCAAAAAAAAAAATTCTTTGGCGCAAAAATAAAGCAGGCCATGTTTCAAACTTTAAAAGCCGCTATAAAACTTTGTGTCACCAAATAAATACTGAATGTACCAATTATCACATCATCCAAGAAGAAAACATTCTATGGACAAGGTCTACTTGCGCCTTCTACAACTTTGTTAACAATAAACTCAAAGACTCTAGACCCATCCCACCCCTTTAAGGACCAAACAACATAGACCATAATGATGAATCAGTCATAGCCAACCTCTTTAACACCTTCTTCAGCTCAGTCTTTGTTAGCAACAATGGCTCATGCCCAACATTTCCTAACTGTACCACAAATAACCTTAATGATCTTACACAAATTTATTTTACAGAAGATAATGTTAGAAAGGCATTACAGAACCTAAAAGCATCTTTATCAATTGGACCAGATGGACTATGTGCGTACTTCTTAAAAAAGCTCTCCTCCACCTTGGCTGAACCTCTGAGCATAATTTTTAATAAATCTTTCAGTACTAACTTCCTACCCACACTATGGTCACTTGCCACAGTCATCTCTATCTTCAAAAAAGGAGAACCAAGCAACATTAAAAATTACAGACCTATCTCTTTGTGTTGTGTCAACTGCCAAGTTATGGAATAAATCATAAATCAATTCATTACGTTCCACCTTGAAGTTAATAACCTACTTTCCAATAAACAATTTGGTTTCAGAAAAAAAATATCCTGTAATCTAAAACTCTTACACTATAAAAACATTTGGACCACTCAACTTGACCAAGGTAATCCAATTGATGCAATCTATATAGACTTTTGCAAAGATTTTGACTCAGTTGTCCACAACAAACTTCTTCTGAAACTCAAATCCTATGGCATCTCTGGACTACTACACAATTGGTTAACAGCATTCCTATCTAACAGACAACAAGTGGTCAAAATAGGAAGTGCCACTTCTCTTCCTGCTCCTGTTAACAGTGGTGTCCCTCAAGGTAGTGTTTTAAGAACCATACTATTCATACTATACATAAACGATCTTTGCGATTGCATCACTAGCGATTGCGTTCTCTTTGCAGATGATGTCAAACTATTTAATACCACCGACAATGCTGCTACCCTTCAAAAAGACCTTGACCACGTAGCAGAATGGTTTAAAACCTGGCAACTTCAAATCTCCACCACTAAATGCTCTGTCTTACATATTGGTAAAAAGAATCAGAATACTAAATATAAACTTGGAGGAATTGAACTTATTGATAACCCTCAATCTGTCAAAGATCTTGGAGTACTCATATCCAATGACCTAAGTCCAGGGCCACCATCAGGAATTTTGGGGGCCCATACAGCCTAAGTGTCTGGCCCCCTCCTGCCATTAGAAAACTATTTTAAGTCGCCAAGCCACTCCACCCCCCGGGGATCATTTCCTGCTTCACGCCAAGCGAGGCGGTCCCATTAGCCAGTGTTTCCCAACCTTGGCAACTTGAAGATATCTGGACTTCAACTCCCAGAATTCCCCAGCCAGCAAACGCTGGCTGGGGAATTCTGGGAGTTAAAGTCCAGATATCTTCAAGTTGTCAAGGTTGGGAAGCACTGCCATAGGCTATTTCAGGAACTGGGTTAAGCCTATTGTGTGTACTCGTCCAGGAGAAAGAAAGAAGCGGGAGCGACGAGGGAAAGAAAGATCCTCCTGGCATCGGTCAGGCGGAGCGAGGCTTATTTATGGCTCCTTGGCACTTCTCCCTTCTTGGAAGAGGCCTTGTTGACAAAACCATGTGCTTTCTAGCGAGGGGAGAGGGGAGGGGGATCCCACACCCAGCAGCCACCGGCGAGGAGCTGGAAAGGACGAGGGGAGAGAAAAAGCAGGGTACCAGCAGTCGGGCAGGTGTCTTGAGGGGCACTCCCATCTGGAAGGAAGGGAAGAAAGGCGAGGGCCAGCTATGAAGGAAGGAGGGAAGGAATGGTAAAAGGGGCGATCAAGAGAGGAATGGGTGAATGAATGGACGGAGGGTGGGAAGGAAGAAAGGAAAGAGGGAAGAGACAGGAACAGAGGAAGTGTGCAAAGGAAGCAAGGAAAGGTGTGAAAGGGGAGAGTAAGAGAGGAAGGAGTGAAAGAAGGGAATGAGGGAGGAAAGAAGGGAGGAAGGAGAAGGAAAGCAAGGAATGGAAGGAGGGAAGGAAAGAAAGAAAGAAAGGCAGAAGGGACAGGAACAGAGGAAGGAAGCAAGGAAACTTATGAAAGGGGAGAGTAAGAGAGGAAGGACTGAAGGAAGGGAGGGAGGGAAGAAGGTAGGATGGAGAAAGAAAAGAAGAAATAGAGGAAGGGAAGGTAAAAGAGAGAAAGAAAAAGAGCAAGAAAGAAAGAAAGAGAGAAAGAAAGAAAGAAAGAGAATGAAAGAGAAATAAAAATAGAGAGGGGGAATGAAAGAAATGGAAGGAGGGAAGGAAGGAGAGAAAGCAAGAGAAAGAAAGAAAGCAAGAAAAAGAAAAAAGAATGAAAGAGCAAGAGAGAAAGAGAGAAAGAGAAAGAAAGAGAGAAAGAAAGAAAGAAAGAAAGGCAACTTCAAAGAAAGGCCCACTGAGCATCTCTCACTCTCTCTTTCTATCCCACTTTCTTTCTCTCTCTTCCTTTCTATCTCTCCTCTTCCTTTCTCTCCTCTCTCTCCCTCTCTTTCTAACCTCCTTTCTCTTCCTTCCTTCTCTCCCTCCCTTCCCTCCCTCCTTGCTTCCTCTCCATTTTTCTTTCCCTCCCTCTTTCCCTTTTCTTTCTTTTGGTCCACTTCTCTCTCTCTCCGCTTTTCCACTTGCCTCCCCCTCACGCCTCGCCCTTCCCACCCGGCCACCCGCGCGCGCTTACCTGCTCCCAGCGCCAGCAGCAGGAATTCGAGTAAGCCCAAAAGAAGCCATTGGCTCCGGGTGGCGGGCGGTGTTCATGCCCCCCTCGAACCCCCGGCCCAGCACTTTGGGAGGCCGAAAGGCGCGGCTCTCTTGCCCTTGCAATCCTCGGGGGGACACAAGGCCGGCGGAGAAGCCGGCCGGGCTCAGCCCTCTCCCGGCTTCCCCAATTCCGCTTCCCCAGCAGCGCGGCTTGGCTTCCGGAGGGCCGAGCCAACCCCGCGGTCATTCCTCCTTCTGTCGCTGCCATCGGGGCTCCCTGCCTGTCTGCCGGCCTCCCTGCCTTCTTTCCTCACGGGGGTGGGAAGAAGGTGCGGGCCGTGGTCGGAGAAGCTCCGCAGAGGCAGTTTGTCTCAATCGGGGTTGGAGAGTTTTTGGCGGGCGCCGCCCCCCCCCCCATTTTCCAATTTGGCCGGGCCCGTGATGCCACTCCCAGTAATACCGGTCTATCGACGGCCCTGCTTAACTCCAAGAGCCCATTGCAACAGCATTGCCAAAAAGGCTATAAGAGTTGTTAACCTAATCCTTCACAGCTTCTTCTCTGGTAATTTTGAACTGCTAACAAGAGCTTACAAAACATTTCTCAGACCAATCCTAGAAAACAGCTCATCTGTATGGAACCCCCATTGCATATTTGACATCAACATAATTGAGAGAGTCCAGAAATATTTCACAAGAAGAGTCCTTCACTCCTCTTCTCACAACAAAATACCTTATTCTGCCAGACTTGAAATTCTTGGTTTAGACAACTTACAACTCCGTCGTCTCCGTTCTAACTTAATTATAGTTCATAAAATCATATACCAAAATGTCCTACCTGTTAGCAACTACTTCACCTTGAACCGCAACAACACACGAGCACGAAATTGATTTAAATTAAATGTCAACCGCTGCAAACTTGACTGCAAAAAATACAACTTGAGCAACAGAGTAATCTGGAATGCACTACCTGATGCTGTGGTTTCTACTCCTAACCCCAAAACCTTTAACCTTAGACTATCTACAATTGACCTCTCCCTCTTTCTAAGAGGTCTGTAAGGGGTGTGCATAAGCGCAAAACTGTGCCAACCGTCCCTGTCCTATTGTCTTCTTTTGTTATTTATTATCATTACTTATCTAATGTTTTATTTGTACAAATTACCACCCTATAATTGTTTGACAAAATAAATGAATAAAATAAATAAAATCTGCTTAAAATCTTCCAATGTTGAGGCATTCACAACTTCTGGAGGCAAGCTGTTCTACTGATTAACTGTTCTGACTGTCAGGAAATTTATCCTTCGTTCTAAGTTACTTGTCTCCTTGTTTAGTTTCCACCAATTGCTTTTTGTTCTACCCTCAGGTGCTTTGGATTATAGGTTGACTCCTTCCTCTTATAAGAAGGCAATAATCAGCAGAAAGAAAAGTTGCCTACTATGATCAGAAATTAAGAATTATAAAAGTCTTGTTTTATAATTTTATAAAACCATTATGCTGTTCCATACCTCATGTAAGATAGATGGACTTCCTTCAGGCTGTGAGATTTTGGCCTAGCCAAAGGAATGGAACCCACCATGTCTGGGATCCAAAAATGACCTCAAAGGCTGGGCAGACTTCAGGACCTCTTTTCATCCCCAGTGTTGGTGTGGAGGGGCAGGCCCAACTCCTTTGTTGGTTGCATTTGGGGAGGGGCTTGCCATGGGCTCAGGGCCAATTATTATCCTTTCTTCCTCTTAATGACTTGGTTCTTTTTCCTGGCTTTTCTCTACATTGCTTATTTGCCTTAACAACTTTTAGTTCAGTGGCTTCGGCCTAGTATCACATGTTCCTCGCTTAACCAACAGTTGCTTTGCCTTCAGAGTTATGGTGTTTCTCCTAAAGTACTTATGACCCAATTCCACTGTTTTAGTTCAGTGGCTTCGGCCTAGTCCCACACGTTCTTCGCTTAACCTACAGTTGCTTTATGATGCTCCCCCAAAGTAATGTCCAAGTTCCAGAGTGTGAAGTATGAAGTATTGCCTCTAGCATAAAATAAAATCTTAATACAGTATAAAGGGAGTTCTTCTTGAAAAATTAGTATTGTTCTTATAGTAAACAATATGGTTCAGAAGTTTCCAGAAAAGAGAAGTGAGGGCAGGGGGTGCTTTCTAAGCAAGAGTTGGGGAGATTTTGCCCTGCAACTAGGGTATATTTGTTAATAAACATTCCAGATTGGCCTGTTTTATTAGTATCCAACCAACGAAAACACGAACAATGGTGAGTGCGGGGGGGGGGGGGGGCAGGGGTCTAAAAACCAGATGCTTGCTTTGTTCTGAGTCCAATTCATGTGCACACATATTTGGAAATATGGTAAACCTTTGCTAATTTTTGATACTGGATTACCTTAATTTTTTTATTGCTTATGCTTCCAGGTGCTACTGGCCATTGAAACAGCTGTATGAACTGCTGAAAGTGGCTGGATTCATAAAACTACCAAGCCTCAGGTAATCAAATTCAATGTAGGCCACTTAATAAATTGTGGGGATTTGAGCAACCAAACACAATATGCAAATGAGGAAAATATTTGTGTGTAAATGCAGATTCTTCCTGTTGGGGGGATATATAGTAGACAACAGAGACTTTTTTATCCTAACTAAGGAATTGCATCACAGTGTGGGGAGAAAGTATGAAACATAATTAGCATAACCATAAATTGCCCCAGAAGCGGAGTAAAGACGCTGAGACAGTGTATGTGTTAAATATAGGGTCACTTTATTAAATTAGCATAAATTTAAATAACATAACTTTAAATACATAAAATTAAATATTTAAATTCAAGTATAAACAGAGGACCTGCAGAGGCCAAAAACTAACGGGGCGGAAATTACTGCCAGAACCTTCCTGGGTAACATTGGGCAAAACTCCTTGCTGAACCAGGTGATCCTTCACCTTGATCCGAGCCACGGCCTTTGGCGTGTGGGAGGAGCTCACCCTCCAATCCCCGAGGGAAATTGGATCCGGTGAGTCCCATGGGCATCCTCTCTCCAATCCCCGAAGTTGTAATAACCTATAGTTCATGGAGAGAGGCGGTCCATCATCCTTTTAAAAGATGCCCAAAGGAGCATGCGCAGTCGTTCCTACTGCCCATTTCCGCCCCTACCATGCCAACCCCAGTGACCAGAGGGAAGCCTAATTACAATATCTATATAGCGCTGCACCCCCTAACCATTCCATCTGTACTGTCAGTGTAGAATAGGCGAAAAAACGGCCGCCTCTAAAGGGGAAGCCGCAAAAAATTCCTATTTGGCCCTGAAAAAACCTCCTTCGGACACACTGTTGATAGCGGAGGGCGGGTGGGTGTTCGCTTCGGGACTCCGACAGAGCAAGGAGGAGGTCCTGCTCGGACCGCTCTTAAATAAGGTGATCCAGGACCTCCCCCCTGGCCCTGCATGCAGCGCGCCACGTTGGCGCGCTTCCAAAAGCCATACGTCCAGTTTCGCTGGAAACCGGAAGTTCAGAGCTCTGCAGAGCTCAAGGTAGGGTCTCCCAGCTCCAAGGGCAATTTCGACTGGCGGTTTAAGCCGCCGACCGGGCATAAGTGTGAATCAAATAAATAATAACTGTATAGTATGGGGATCAATATAGCAGGAAGAGATTCTTTAGGATGTTGTTACAGGTTTAGGATGATTAAAGCAAAAGGAACTAGCAAAAACATAGAAGTAAAATCCCTCAGATTAAACCTTTTGCTCCACCCAATGGTACCAAATTAGTCATTTAGAGTGTAAATAGACAATTTGAGACAAATTTTTGAAATTGTGACTAGATATGGAAGTACAAATGCCTGGGTAAAATGGATAAAATACACTGTACAGAATTCAAAAGAAAGAAAATGTTATGCTTGTGGTCAGGCGAAATCATTAGCCCACAGGTAGCATGAGATGCATATTGGCTCTTTTTCAACATAGAACAGCCTCAGGAAATGAAAGTTATAAATCCCTTTCTCTCCTTTGTCCACCAGTAAAAGTCTAGATACTAAGAAACCACCTATGTTCTTTTCAACCTATGGTAACCACACTGCATGTCTGAAAAGGTAAGGTGTGGATTCTGACCAAATGATAAAAGAACTGGAAGCATATATAGAAACAGTAGATGTAACCACAGCAACCAAAAAAGAAATTATGGTATTCCAAAATGGCCATTCGTAGAACTGTCTTATGGTGGTATTGTGGGTGTTAAATACCAGTATTAAGACATGTTCTTCTCCCAAATTGGATAGGTACTTGTGCAATTGTCCAAATGGCTATCCCTTTTATATTGGCATTTGAAAAGCATATGGTAATAAAAGAACATCATAGAATGAAAAGAAATGTATTAGGAATGTCTGTCAATGACAAAGTCTATTTGGATGCTATTGAGATTCCCAAAGGGGTTCCTGATGAATATGAGGTCAGAAATCCGATAGCTTGATTATCAGATAGTTTGAATCACTGCTCTGGTGAGTGATTGTAAAGAAAAATGTAGATTGAATCATTTATATTTTATTTATTTATTTATTTATTTATTGGATTTCTATGCCTATCTCTTCTATGCCTATTTCTGTTGCTTATATCTATTATAATAAACAGAGATTCATTAATTACGCTAGACATGCTGTCAACTGTAGAGTGATGCCACTAGTAGAATGACTTGGGAAAAATACAATGGCACTAGATATGATATTGGCAGAAAAAGGAGGAGTGTTTTTTTCCGGTTCTGGTGGGGGAGCAGAGAGTAGGGCGGAGGCTGCAGCTCCGCAGGACTACGGCTTTAACATCTAAAATTTGGGAAGTTTTGACCCGAGTCAGCAAAAATCTTCTAAATCTTTGGGGGGGATAAATGTTGTTGCCCCTGAAGACTCCCGAGTTTGCAATCCTCTGCGGTTTTCGGAGCTGTTTTTTGCCTTGAAGTGCGGACGCCGAAAGAAAGATCAGCTGGGAGGCGGAAGATGGCGGCCACTAGCTGTCATTAAGAATTCTGACGGGACCAGGAGCTGGCTGGGGCTCGTTGGAGCCAGCGATTGAAGAACAGAGCTGGGCGGTTTTGGAGGACGACTACTCCTTCCTTTCCTCCATGATGGGCCCAGGAGTCGAGCACGATATGGTGGGAATGCTCGGCGTTGGAGGGGCTATCAGGCGGAAGATTATTATGGAGGAAGTGGGGCGCCCGGTTTGGTGGAGGAAGCCGGAGGAGCGTGCTGGAGGCCAGTGAGTTGTGGCATAGCTTCGGAACGAGAAGGAGGTCATCCCTTCGTAGGCGGAAGCCGAGGAGAACATTGTGGAGGCTGCTGGCCTGGGCTGAGGTTTGCAGCGTTTGAATGGTGGCGATACGGCTGTGTGGGGTTCCAGAAGGGTTGGAGGACTGGAGGTGTCACCTGACAATTACAGAGACACGAGGAAGAGGCTAGGCGGAACATTGAGAGCCGAGCAGTACTGCTGAGTCAGAGGGGCCGAGATTGGTGGCTGATACAAAGAGAGCTAAAAAGCCTGCCTCAGAGACTTTGGAGGACAGAACTCATATACCTGGGAGAACCCAGAGAAAGACCTGATGGTGCCAGCCTGTGGTAGGGGCTGTCACCACAAACCTGAAGAAAAAATACACTAGGACTTTTCTCCTGAACATCTTTCCCCTAACATCCCTACCCCAAAAATCCTCCCCCCCCCCGAAACCTCTGTATTGCTGACCTGATGGACAATTGATCTTTAATTACTTCCTATTTTTTAAGCATTTTAAGCATTTTAGAACTTGCACTTTACAACATTTTTCTATTTTGTATTTTATATTGTATATTGTGAGATTTTTATTAGTGTTTTTTATGACTATTAACTATTCTATTAATCTAATCTATTTTTTAACTATTGAGGGTTTTCTAACTAATGGTTGATTGGGATGTACGTAGCACTGTGCATGAGATGAATGATTGGTATGACTGGGATGACTGGGGGTGTGTCACGGAATGGATGAGATGAATGGTAACGGTATGAATGATAGACTTGGCCCACCTGACGCCTGAGAGGCGGGAGGGGAAGGGGCATCGATCTCTGGGGTGGCAGAGGGCCGGAATATCTCGGTACTGCTGGGGAGAGGCATATATGGTGGGGGCCACGGAGTTAGCCGTTCCAGGGAAATGAGGGACCGTTGCCTAATAATGATCCCTTGTTCTGGCTCCGTGAGCCCAACCTTGGACACTGGTGATGAGTGTAATTCTGGCCCTGGGCTCAGGTTGCTGCTGCTCAATGCCAGGTCGGTGGTAAATAAAGCTCTCCTCATCCGGGATTTGATCCTGGATGAGGAGGCCGACCTGGCATGTATTACTGAAACCTGGCTGGGCCCAGAGGGAGGAATCCCTCTCTCTGAAATCTGCCCAGCCGGGTTTCAGATATGGCATCAATCTCGACCCCAGGGAAGAGGGGGAGGAGTGGCTATTATAGCCAGGGAGAGCCTTTGCCTACGTGGACTCATTGCTCCAGAGATTGCGGGTTGCGAGTCTCTCTTGATGAAGTTGGACTTAGGGGTTCAGGTGGGCTTATTTCTCACGTACCTGCCTCCCAGCTGCGTGTCAAAAGCCCTGCCTGTGCTACTCGAGGAGGTAGCCGGGTTGGCGGTGGAGTTCCCCAGACTTATTGTCTTGGGGGACTTCAACCTGCTGTCACTCGGCGAAACCTCTGGGTTGGCACAGGAGTTCATGGCCACCATGACAGCCATGGACCTGACTCAAGTAGTTCAGGGTCCGACTCACGAGGGTGGACACGCACCTGACATGGTATTCCTCTCCGAGCAACTGAGTAATGGTCTGAGACTAAGGGGCTTAGAAGCATTGCCTTTGTCATGGTCAGACCATTTTCTACTACGGCTTGACTTCCTGGATCCAATCCTCCCCCGCAGGGAGGCGGAACCAATTAAGATGTTCCGCCCCAGACGCCTGATGGACCCAGAGGGCTTTCAGACGGCACTTGGGGTTATTCCAGATGCACTCGTCCACAGTTCGGCGGAGTCTCTTGCGGTGGCCTGGAACAAGGCTGCAGCGGAGGCTCTTGATCGGATTGCGCCTTTGCGACCTCTCCACGGCGCTAGATCCCGTACAGCTCCATGGTTCAACGAGGAGCTCCGGGAGTTGAAACGCCAGAAGAGACGTCTAGAGAAGCGATGGAGGAAAAGTAAGTCTGAATCTGATCGAACACTTGTAAGAGCTTTTATTAAGACATACAAAGTGGCGGTCAAGGCGGCAAGATGCGCGTATCATGCCGCCTTGATTGCATCAGCGGAATCCCGCCCGGCCGCTCTGGTTAGGGTGACCCGCTCCCTTCTTAATCAGAGGGGAGTTGGGGAGCCCTTACAGATTAGTGCCGAGGACTTTAACACATTTTTCGCTGATAAAATCGCTCAGATCCGGGCGGACCTCGACTCCGATTAGAAAACAGAGTCGGCTGACAACGAGTCAGTTGAGGTGACTGGGGCCCGTACTTGTCCACCTGTCTGGGAAGAGTTTGATCTGGTGACACCTGATGAAGTGGACAAGGCCATTGGAGCTGTGAGTTCCGCCACCTGCTTACTGGACCCGTGTCCCTCCTGGCTGGTTTCGGCCAGCAGGGAGGTGACACGGAGCTGGGTGCAGGAGATTATCAACGCTTCCTTGGGGAGGGGATCCTTTCCATCATCCTATAAAGAGGCGCTCGTACGCCCCCTCCTCAAGAAGCCTTCCCTGGACCCAGCCGTACTTAATAACTACCGTCCAGTCTCCAACCTTCCCTTTATGGGGAAGGTTGTCGAGAAGGTGGTGGCACTCCAGCTCCAGCGATCCTTGGGAGAAGCCGATTATCTAGGTCCCCAGCAGTCGGGTTTCAGGCCCGGTTACAGCACGGAAACTGCTTTGGTCGCGTTGATGGATGATCTCTGGCAGGCCCGGGACAGGGGTTTATCCTCTGTCCTGGTGCTTCTTGACCTTTCAGCAGCTTTCGATACCATCGACCATGGTATCCTTCTGCACCGGCTAGAGGGGTTGGGGGTGGGAGGCACTGTTCTTCAGTGGTTCTCCTCCTACCTCTCCGGTCAGTCGCAGTCGGTGTTAGTGGGGGGTCAGAGGTCGACTCCGAGGGCTCTCCCTTGTGGGGTGCCTCAGGGGTCGGTCCTCTCCCCCCTGCTATTTAATATCTACATGAAACCGCTAGGTGAGATCATCCAAGGGCATGGGGTGAGGTATCATCAGTACGCTGATGATACCCAGCTTTACATCTCCACCCCATGTCCAGTCAACGAAGCAGTGGAAGTGATGTGCCAGTGCCTGGAGGCTGTTGGGGCCTGGATGGGTGTCAACAGACTCAAACTCAACCCGGATAAGACGGAGTGGCTGTGGGTTCTGCCTCCCAAGGACAATTCCATCTGTCCTTCCATTACCCTGGGGGGGCAACTATTGACCCCCTCGGAGAGGGTCCGCAACTTGGGCGTCCTCCTCGATCCACAGCTCACATTAGAGAACCATCTTTCAGCTGTGGCGAGGGGGGCATTTGCCCAGGTTCGCCTGGTGCACCAGTTGCGGCCCTACCTGGATCGGGACTCACTACTCGCAGTCACTCATGCCCTCACACCTCGAGGTTCGACTACTGTAATGCTCTCTACATGGGGCTACCTTTGAAAAGTGTTCGGAAACTTCAGATCGTGCAGAATGCAGCTGCGAGAGCAGTCATGGGCCTACCTAGGTATGCCCATGTTTCACCAACACTCCGCAGTCTGCATTGGTTGCCGATCAACTTCCGGTCACAATTCAAAGTGTTGGTTATGACCTTTAAAGCCCTTCATGGCACTGGACCAGAATATCTCCGAGACCGCCTGCTGCCGCACGAATCCCAGCGACCAATTAGGTCCCACAGAGTGGGCCTTCTCCGGGTCCCGTCAACTAAATAATGTCGGTTGGTGGGCCCCAGGGGAAGAGCATTCTCTGTGGCAGCCCCGGCCCTCTGGAACCAACTCCCCCCAGAGATTAGAACTGCCCCTACTCTCCTTGCCTTTCGTAAGCTCCTTAAGACCCACCTGTGTCGTCAGGCATGGGGGAACTGAGACATCTCCCCTGGGCATATACAATTTA
Organism: Erythrolamprus reginae; assembly: GCF_031021105.1. NCBI lineage: Eukaryota > Metazoa > Chordata > Lepidosauria > Squamata > Dipsadidae > Erythrolamprus > Erythrolamprus reginae. The sequence goes on along the minus strand of NW_027248454.1, from coordinate 15,869 downwards.
TGAATGGTATGTGTGTATGTACGTGTGTTTAGAAATGGGATCTTTTAAATGTTTTAGTAGAAATTTAGATTTGTTGTAAACTGTTTCTTCACTTTGTTGTGAGCCACCCCGTGTCTGCGGAGAGGGGCGGCATACAAATCTAAATAAATAAATAAATAAATAAATAAATAAATAAATAAATAAATAAATAAGTGTGTATAAAGTTAGGAGGTAGGTACTGTACTTTTATTTCAAATAACACAGCATCAGATGTAACAATTGCAAGGGCCTTACAAGGTCCCGCTACATTAACAGAGTAATTGGCTGATAATGTTGGAACAGATACCTCCCTTACTGGATGGCTCAATTCCTGGTTTGGAAAATGGAAGGGGGTTGGTTCTATCATTACTGGCTTCAGTAATAGCAGTTTTTTAAAAAAATATTCTGACAGCTTTCGTTTGTTGTATAATACCTACGTCTGAGGATTAACTCAAAGATTTATAGTAACAACCAGTGTTCCCCGTAAACTGTGTGTGTGAGCATGCGCGCGCGCCAAAATACCCCCTGCGCACACTTTTTCATGGGCGCGCACTCCCCATCCCCCTGCCAGCCCACGGGGAGGCGCCGGCAGTAGCAGGGAAGGGAGCGCGGCTCCTCCCGCACCAGGAACGCACACCCTGCCCGTCTCACAGTCCATTTGCCGAGAGCACTTTCGTCCCGGGCTCTCAGCAAGGGGGTTGCAGGAGAGGCGGGGCAGGCGTTCTCACAGCGGAGGCCGGCGAAGATGATATTCAATGTCGGGGGTGCGCGAGCGGTTGCACACGCTCCCTATCCCCCTGCCAGCTCATTCGGAACATTCAAAATAAGAAAATCCTTCGCCGGCGAAGGCTTTTCTTATTTTGAATGTTCCGGGCGGGCTGGCAGGGGGGTGGGGAGCGCATGCAACCGCCCGCGCACCCCCAACATTGAATATCATCTTCGCCGGCCTCTGCTGTGAGAAAAATGGAGAGAGAACGAGAGAGAGTGAGAGCAACAGACAGCAAGATAGAGAGAAAGTGAGAAAGAGAGAGAGAGAGAAAGGGGGGAGAGAAAGAGATAGCAAGAGAGAGAGAGAACAAGAGAGAGAAAGAGTGTGAGAAAGAAAACAAGAGAGAAAGAGTGACAGAGAGAGAAAGCAAGAGAGAGTGAAAGAAAAAAAGAGAGAGAAAGTGAGAAAGAGAGAGAGAGAGAAAGAGGGGGAGAGAGAAAGAGAGAGAGAAAGAAAGAGAGAGATAAGAGAGGAAGTAAGAGAGTGAGAGAGAGGAAGAAAGCAAGAGAGACAGAGACAGAGAAAGCAAGAGAGAGAGAAGAGTGGAAGGAAGAGATAGAGAGAAATGATAGGAAAAAGGGGAGAAAAAAAGAGAAATGAGAAAATGATTGAGGCAGAGAATGACAGGAAAGAGAGAGAAACAGAGAGTGAAGTGACTCTTGATATAAAGCATATGGTAAAAGCACTTAAATAATTTTATTTATATATATATATATGTATGTATATATATATATATATATATATATATATATATATATATATATATATATATATATATATTTATGTCAATATATATATATATGTCAAATGTTTTTTTAGCTGGAATTTTTTAAAATTAAGGGAGACTAGGATGGTCCCATTTCGGCCTTGTTCACCCTGGTATATTGAAGGAACGTCACAGCTCCTTTTTGCCTCTAGGCCCAACCCAGGACCATTTCAAGGCAGTTAATTTATTTGTAGCCGACAACTATATTCTGTATGTGTCAAATATTTTTTTAGCTGGAATTTTTTTAAAATTAAGGGAGATTAGGATGGTCCCATTTCGGCCTTGTTCTGGCCTCATCAGCTAGCCACACCCTTCCTTACTGGGGTTCGATCCGGTGGACTCTGCCTTGTAAGGCAGAGAATTAGCAGTTGAGCTATCAGATCAGATCCCTTCCAGCTCTGTACCAGGGAGGGGCTATATGTTTTTTTATGTCGGATCACCCTGGTATATTGAAGGAACGTCACAGCTCCTTTTTGCCTCTAGGCCCAACCCAGGACCATTTCAAGACAGTTAATTTATTTATAGCCGACAACTATATTCTGTATGTGTCAAATGTTTTTTTAGCTGGAATTTTTTAAAATTAAGGGAGACTATGCCGCCCAGTCCCAAGGGGACTGCCGCTCAGACACTATACTTTTCCGCCCACACTGAAAAAAATTAGAGGGAACATTGGTAACAACCATAACTAAGAGAATGTCCCCAGGAAAACCTCCTCTCTATAGGGAAACAGATTTAATGTATATGAGAGGAGAAAATGACCAAAGTAGTGAAAAGTGATCACAACAATGTGAATAAAGTTATGACATTTATTGGGGTTTAGAAGGCAATAAAAAGGAGCAAAGTGGGAAATTTAGAAATATGAAATATTGTCTCTAAAATAAAGTTTAATTATAAAAGAGAGTTAAGGAACATTGAAAAATTAATATTGTTATTACAGTTAACAATATGTTTTAGGAAAACCAAGAAGGGGGTGCCTTCTGAACAGTAATTAGAATGACTTTGCCCTTTAACTAGGATATGTGTGTTAGTAAGCACTCCAGACAGGTTGTAAGCTTGTTAGTATCCAGCCAATGGGAAACCAAAACAGTATTGCAGGTGGGGGTGGTATAAAAACCTGTTGCATGCTCTGGATCTAACCATGTGCACCTGTATTTGCAAATAACTTTTAATTAATAAACTTATAAATTAATAAACTAATTTTTGGTACCGGATTTCCTACGTTGCTTTATTGCTTACCTGCCTTACCTTACACAGGGTTCTGAAGCCATTCCCCACACCCGTCACATGACTCTGGCAAATTGCAGTGGTATTTGGGCTGGGTTCTGCAAAAAATATCCATAACAATGCATTGACTTGGTTAATAGCATAGTGTTTGTTTAACGATTGCAGGATTTGCTTTAAAAAGAAAATGTTCACTTAAGACTCATCACCAGAAAAAAAGATGTAAAATCAGGGTGGTCACATAAAGGCCTTGATTTACAACCATAATTTATTTATTTATTTATTTATTATTTGGATTTGTATGCCGCCCCTCTCCGAAGACTCGAGGCGGCTCACAACAAGTGAAAAACAATCCAATACAATCCAATTAATTAAAATATTATAAGTTTAAGAAAATCCCCTGTACTAACATACACACATACAGACATACCATATATAACTTCAACGTGCCCAGGGGGAGATGTTTAGTTTCCCCATGCCTGACGGCAAAGGTGGGTTTTGAGGAGTTTACGGAAGGCAGGAAGAGTAGGGGCAATTCTGATCTCCGGGGGGAGTTGGTTCCAGAGGGCCGGTGCCGCCACAGAGAAGGCTCTCCCCCTGGGGCCCGCCAACCGGCATTGTTTAGTTGACGGGACCCGGAGGAGGCCCACTCTGTGGGACCGAATCGGTCGCTGGGATTCGTGCGGCAGAAGGCGGTCTCGGAGATATTCTGGTCCAATGCCATGAAGGGCTTTAAAGGTCATAACCAACACTTTGAATTGTGACCGGAAACTGATCGGCAGCCAATGCAGACTGCGGAGTGATGGTGAAACATGGGCATACCTGGGTAAGCCCATGACTGCTCTCGCAGCTTCATTCTGCACGATCTGAAGTTTCCGAACACTTTTCAAAGGTAGCCCCATGTAGAGAGCATTACAGTAGTCGAACCTCGAGGTGATGAGGGCATGAGTGACTGTGAGTAATGAGTCCCGGTCCAGATAGGGCCGCAACTGGTGCACCAGGCGAACCTGGGCAAACGCCCCCCTCGCCACAGCTGAAAGGTGGTTCTCTAATGTGAGCTGTGGATCGAGGAGGACGCCCAAGTTGCGGACCCTCTCTGAGGGGGTCAATGATTCCCCCCCAGGGTAATGGACGGACAGATGGGATTGTCCTTGGGAGGCAAAACCCACAGCCACTCCATCTTATCCGGGTTGAGCTTGAGTCTGTTGACACCCATCCAGGCCCCAACAGCCTCCAGGCACCGGCACATCACTTCCACCGCTTCGTTGACTGGGCATGGGGTGGAGATGTAAAGCTGGGTATCATTGGCATATTGATGATACCTCACCCCATGTCCTTGGATGATCTCACCCAGTGGTTTCATGTAGATGTTAAATAGCAAGGGGGAGAGGACCGACCCCTGGGGTACTCCACAAGGGAGAGACCTCGGAGTCGACCTCTGACCCCCCACTAACACCGACTGCGACTGGCCAGAGAGGTAGGAGGAGAACCACTGAAGCACAGTGCCTCCCACCCCCAGCCCCTCCAACCGGTGCAGAAGGATACCATGGTCGATGGTATCGAAAGCCGCTGAGAGATCGAGGAGCACCAGGACAGAGGATAAACCCCTGTCCCGGGCCCGCCAGAGATCATCCATCAACGCGACCAAAGCGGTTTCCGTGCTGTAACCGGGCCTGAAGCCCGACTGCTGGGGACCTAGATAATAACTTATGGTGGAAATTCTGAGCTCCATTACAGTCATAATTTGAGCACTGTGTATATTGGATAGCAGCAGAGTAGGTGAAGGGCTTCCAAAATTTTTACTACCACACTGTGGGCGTAGCTTATGCAGGATGCCCTGCATTTCCTTTCAACATCTTTCAGTGCAAATTGGGTGCTCTGGGATGGAGGTCCAGTTTCGCTACCCCACTGTGTTGCCCTCCGTCCGCGCAGTAGCCCATCCCTGAGCAGAGTGATAGGAGGATGTTAGATAATCCCTCCATTGGCAATGGCAGGGGGATTATTTCATACTTCATGGGACAAGGCAATGATAAACCACTCCTGTATTCCACTCAAAAACACAGAGGTACACAAAAGGGTGAGATTACACTGTCAATGTAATTACACTGACAGTGAGATACACTGTCAGTATTTCAACCTATATGTTGAATGTATATGAGGAAGGTAAGATAAATTGCTTGATTTTGCTCCCCTATTCACCGAACTTTTCATTCCCAACGTCAACATTCTCCCTCACCTTTTTAGCAGTATTATTCCATCACTGCAAGCATGAACCCAGGCAGCAACATTCCCAGTAGAGTCTGCCAAATTAAACTCTTTGTTTACTAAGCAAATTTATGCTTAGATTCCAGGGAAAAAAAGAGTGGAGATGAGGGGGAAAGGGAGAGAGGGAACCAGGCAAGGAGTCTCAATGCTGCTCAAGTCAATTTAACCAAACAAAGCCGGATTTTCAGCCCAAGGGACATAGAATAGAATAGAATAGAATAGAATTTTTATTGGCCAAGTGTGATTGGACACACAAGGAATTTGTCTTGGTGCATATGCTCTCAGCATACATAAAATAAAATATACATTTGTCAAGAATCATGTGGTACAACACTTAATGATTGTCATAGGGGTCAAATAAGCAATGAAGAAGCAATATTAATAAAAATCTTAGGATATAAGCAACAAGTTACAGTCATACAGTCAACATGGGAGGAAATGGGTGAAAGGAATGATGAGAAAAACTAGTAGAAAAGAAGTGCAGATTTAGTAGAAAGTCTGTCAGTGTTGAGGGAATTATTTGTTTAGTAGAGTGATGGCGTTAGGAAAAATACTGCTCTTGTGTCTAGTTGTCTTGGTGTGCAGTGCTCTGTAGCGACGTTTTGAGGGTAGGAGTTGAAACAATTTGTGTCCAGGATGTGAGGGGTCAGTAAATATTTTCCCCACCCTCTTTTTGATTCTTTTGATACCAGGTAACTTAAATCTCCACTTCAATTCCAAGGCCGACCTTTGCCCTAGTCCCAAAAATGTATCTGATACCGGTGGTGCAGCATTTTTTTACACTTGCTGTGGGGTAAGGTATGTCTTTGCTCACCTCAGCCTGATACAGGATTACCAGCAGCTGCCTGTTCACGAGGAGGCTGCAAAGACGCAGACAATTACCATACACAGGGGGGCTTTTTGTTGCAAAAGGCTTCACTTCAATGTAAGCACTGCCCCCGGGATCTTTCAGGGTCTAATGGAATGGCTCCTCAGGGGGGTGGAGGGGCCCTTCCATATTTGGATGAAGTTATCATAGCGGCAGCAAATGAGGAGGAGTTACTGGGAAAGTTGAGAGTGGTCCTTAGGAAATTTGAGGAAGTGGGGTCATGGGTCAAGGCTTCAAAATGCGTATTCTCAGCCCCTTCAGTTGAATTCTTAGCATTTACTTTGAATGCTAGAGGTATCGAGCCCACCCCCACAAAGACCGCAGCCATTATAGATGCCATATCTCCCATGTCAAATGCGGAGCTACAGGCTTCCTTGGGGCTTCTCAACTACTATTCTGTTTTCCTGCCCCATAAGGCGTCTGTTGCAGAGCCACTGCACAGACCTCTAGACTCGGGAGCCAGATGGCACTGGGGCCCCACAGAAAATCTGGCCTTCTCAGCTGTCAAACAACTTCTGGTATAAAACTCGCTACTTCCACAATATTCTGAGCAGCTTCCCCTAGTTTTGGCGAGTGATGCCTCCCCTAGTTTTGGCTAGTGCAAAACGAGTGTGGTATTAAGCCATCAGTTGCCTAATGGGAAGGAAGCACCCAATGCATTTTATTCAAGAACTCTAGCTAACCCAGAAGGGAATTACAGACAGGTAGATAAAGAGGTGTTAGCTCTACTAGCCGGGGTATGCCGTTTCCACCATTACTTCTATGCCCTCCAGTTTATGTTGACAACTGATCATCAACCGCTACTGGGCATACAGGCTAAGAACAAGCAGTCACCTCAGGTGATGTCTTTGCACATGATGCGATTGTCAGTTTTCCTAGTTAATTACGAATATGATTCAGCATATTGGCTAGGATGAAACATAGCGCATGCGGATGCGTTAAGCTGCTATCCGCTATCCGCCAGCCTCAAAGACTCAGACCCAGCTGCGAGGCCGCCTTCGGCCGCACGAATCCCAGCGTCTGGTTAGGTCCCCCGCCCTGGGTCTACGGAGAGGGGCGGCATACAAACCTAATTAATAATAATAATAATAATAATAATAATAATAATAATAATAATAATAGCTATCTCTGAATTAAACCTGCCCATAACTGCATCCGATATAGCCATGGTCCCAGCAAGAGACCTTAAATTATTTAGGCTCCTGTCATGGGGCCCTAGAGGGTGGCCACAAGGCAGGGGCCCTTATGACTTCCTTCCATTCCAAACTAGACAAAATGAATTATCAGTGTACTGTGGACTGAGTGCGTGGTGATTCCTCAGTCATTGCATAGCCCTATATTAGATTTACTACATGAGGAATACCCTGGGGTAGTTTGTATGAAGTCATTGGCATGTAGTTATATGGCCAGGCATTGACAAGGACATTGAGATCAAAGGGGCTATATGTCACCCATGCCAAGAGCCTCAGATTTGGGAGACTCTACCTGCCCCATGGTCGAAGCTTCATATAGATTTAGCCAGCCCTATCCGTGACCAATTTTTTCTGATTGTAGTAGATGCTTTTTCAAAGTGGTTAGAGGTTTATACCATAACATTTACTATATCTGAAGCTATTATTCATGCACTTTCTAATCTAATAGCAATTTGTAGATTCCCTGACCCCATAATTTCAGATAATGTGCCTCAGTTCACCTTGGCGGTTTTCCATCATTTCCTTGATTCTAAGGATATAAAACATGGATTAATCACCCCCTGACATCCTTCTGGAAACGGTCAAGCAGACCTAAGTTGCAAAGCCCGCTGCAACAACATAGCCAAAAAGTCTTCAAGAGGTTGTTACCCTAATCCTATGTAGCCTCTGCTCTGGTAATCTCATTCTAATAACCAGAGTATACAAAACTTTCACCAGACCAATCCTTGAATACAGCTCATCTGTCTGGAACCCACACCACATTTCGGACATAAGTAGTCTAGAAAATGTCCAGGATACTTTACTAGAAGAGCCCTCCAGGCAACTAAACTTACAATCCTAGGTTTAGAAAGCTTAGAACTATGTCGCCTTAAACACGACCTAAGCACAGTCTATAAAATCATCTGCTACAATGTGCTTCCTGTCAATGAATACTTCAGCTTCAACCACAATAATACAGAAGCACACAACAAATACAAACTTAAAGTAAAGCACTCTAAACTTGACTGCAGGAAATATGAGTTTAGTTACCAAGTGACTACCAGACTCTGTAGTATCATCACCTAACCCCCCAAACCTTACCCTTAGGCTATCTATCGTTGACCTCTCCCGAAGTATCGTGTATCTAAATATTGTTATAATGTTGTATGCCACCAATACGTACTTGACAAAACAAATAAATAAATAAAAATAAAATAAAATAAAGTCTGCTTGGTAGTTTTGTCTTACATTACATGATTACGTCTAACAAGATTCAAGAGCCAGTTGTGGCTAGTTAAGTTCATAACAACATAAGAACATAAGAAGAGCCATGCTGATTCAAGCCAAAGCCCATCGGGTGAAGAAATATTTCCCTTTATTTGTCCTTGTTTTCTTACCTGTGAGCTTTAGGGAGTGGCCCCTTGTCCTAGTATTGTGTGATAGAGAACATCGCTGGTGGTCTTCATCCCCCGGCGCTTTTGCAGGAGGCCCGGGGGACACGGCTACTGGCGTAGCCGCCATCTTGGTGAAGGCCGAGATCTCGTGAGGCTTCGCGAGATCTCGGACGAAATCTCGGGTGGCTTGGCCACCCGATGACGAGTCCGGGGTGGAACCAGCCAGCCCTATAAAAGGGCTGGCTGGCTCAAAATCTGCCTTTTCACCCGGACTCGTCAGAGCAAACACCCGGCTGGGTGTTTGCTCTTCGGCGGCAGCCATTTTGTTGCTGCCTCGTGGCGTCGGCCATCTTGGGAAGCCTCATCGGAGGCTTCCCCTTCGGGTTTGGAGGAGTCGGGTGGAAGGGTTTTTTCCTTGTTTTCTCCTCGGGACCGAGGAGAAAATCCTCATTAATTGGGCTTACCCCGGTGTGGAGTTTTTTCGGCCTCGCGGGGGGTGTCCTGGGGGGAGAAAGGGGGTTGCGGCCTAGTGGGCCTGTCACAGCCTTCGGGCCTAGTGAGGCCTCAAGAGGGATCCCCGTGTGTCCTATTTACAGTTACTGTTTCTATGGCCCTGAAAAGGCAAAAGGCCCCGGCTGCCCAGGTGGAGCCGGTGGCCCGGCCTAGGAGGGCAGTGAGGCCCTCAGCCCAGGCTCGCTCTGTGCAGGAGGACCCCTAAGCAGGGGTCCGAAGGGGGGGCAGAAGGTCTGGTCCCCCCACTGGTGATTCTAACATGTCTTCTTTATCCTGGTCTTGGATAATCGAGAGACTGGATGACCTGGATGCCTGTTGGAGGTCGGTGTATCGGCCTGGGAGTGCCACCCCATTGGCCCCAGCGGCCCTTGGCAGATCACCGGGTGAACCAGCGGCCCAGGCCGGGTAGATGGCCCAGACCGGGCAGATGACAGCATCGCCTGGCTCAGTAGGAGCTGGGCCCTCCTGGATGGCTTCCACCCCTTTGGGGACAGGTGAGATCGCACCACACCCTACATCTACACCGCTCCTCCCTCTGCCCGGACAGGCCATTGTACCCCGGGTTTTGGGAGTGGGGTCAACTTCATTGGTTCACCAGTGGTCACTTGTAGCCAGGTTTGGGCCCCTCAAGCTGCTGTTACATTGGCACAGACCCCTGCCACAGCTTCGCCGTCAGTGTCTGCTGAGACAGGGGTGGGAGTCACCATGGCCTGGGATCCTCTGGCCAGCATTAGGTCGGGGGCCATCCCGTGGGGGCTGGCATCCACGCCTCTCGGGTTTCATTTACATCCCTCAGTTAGGGAGACCATTTGGAAAGGGGAATATGTTGATCTTTTCTCCCTCCTTAACAGGGAGGTCCCCAAGAAAGACAAGGAAGGGGAGGTTCAGGGGGAAAAGCCTAAGAAGGTGAAAGTCAGCAGATGCTTCAGCTCTTGGCTGTATGCTTATCTGACTTATGCCTCCATAGTGATTCAGAGGCAGCCCGCTAGCGCTGCCTCTATGCTCAAATACATAGATTTAATAGCCCGTGCTCATTTTGAGTACAAGGGCTCAATTTGGCAGCACTATGACAAGGCTTTCAGAATGCGGGTAGTATTTGATCCCACCTTCCCCTGGGACATGGTCGTTCCCAACCTGTGGTTTGCAGCAACCCACATGTCTGGGAACGAGGGTTGTGACCGCACAGATAGCGGTCACTTTATGGAGGAGGAGCCTCCAGCGTCCACCCCTGCTAAGGTGACCACTGGGGGTGCGGCGAAAGCCGCCCCTCCCACATGTCATGAATTCTCTGCAAAGGGGGCTTGTTTTCGCCCCTTTTGCAAATTCAGACATGCTTGTGAGAACTGTGGGGGTACCCATGCCACTACAGTGTGTCCCAGACCAAAAAAGGGAAAGGATAAGAAGGGAGGGGGTCAGCCTAAGCAATCCCCGCCCGCTGGGGAAAAGGGTCCCAGCCCAATTAGGCTTGCAGTTTTGAGGGACTGGCTAGCGGTTTATCACCCTTGCGGAAAAGCGGCCGTTCTCCTGCAGGGCTTCTCAGAGGGCTTTAGGATCCCATATGTGGGGATACGGAAAGCTTTCATGTCCGACAACCTCAGGTCGGTTGTGGGACATGAAGACATTGTTAGGGCAAAAATACAGAAGGAGGTGGCCGAGGGCAGGGTCCTGGGGCCTTTCCCAGAACCCCCCTCCCCAACTCTACGGGTGTCCCCGTTAGGTGTGGTCCATAAAAAGGCGAGTGGTGAATTTAGGTTAATTCACCACCTGTCTTTTCCAAAAGGGGAATCAGTGAATGATTTCATTCCTGATTAACTTTGTTCGGTCCGCTACGCATCTTTTGATGTGGCAGTGGCCATGGTTAGGAAGTGTGGGCCCCCGCTACCAGGATTACCTTCCTGGGTATTGAATTGGACTCAGAGGAGCAATCTTCTAGATTGCCCCTAGACAAATTAGTCAAGATACGGGATAAGCTCGACTTCCTGTTAGGCAGCCGGAAGGTCACCCTTCTGCAACTGCAGGAAATCGCGGGGCTCCTTAACTTTGCCTGCTGGGTAATTGCTCCCGGCTGGGCTTTTTCCCGGAGGTTATACAATGCGATGAAGGGGCTAAGTTTGCCCTATCATCGTACCCGCGTATGCACTGGGGTCAGGGACGACCTACGTGTGTGGCAGGATTTTTTAGATCATTTTAATGGGCTGTCATTTTGGAGGCACGAGCTTCTTTTGGAAGCTGATTTGCAGTTATGCTCGGACGCTGCGGGGACCCGTGGGTTCGGGGTTATATTAGGCGACCAGTGGTGTTATTCCGTTTGGCCTCCGTAATGGATGGCCTCTCCCCTGGTCAAGGACTTGACCTTTTTACAGCTCTTCCCCTTGGTAGTGGCTTTAGAGTTTTGGGGTGAGCAGTTTAGGGACAAAACCGTGCACTTTTGGTGTGACAACCTGGCAGTAGTCCATGTTGTGAATGCCCTGTCCTCCAAAAGCGACAGGGTCATGTGGCTTGTCCGCCATTTTGTGCACAGGTCATTGTCCCTAAACGCCTTAATTTTGGCCCGACACGTCCCTGGGTTAGACAATGGGATCGCTGATGCCTTGTCCCGTGATCAGTTGTCCAGGTTTCAGACCCTGGCTCCGTGGGCCCGCGCATCACCAGAGGCTTTTCCCGACCACCTTTGGAGCCTGGGTGGGCTCCCGAGCAGTGGAGAGCAGAAGCCTGCAGGGCCATGGCCCTCTCAGTGGCACCAAGCACCCTGAGGGTTTATCAGCATGCAGGTAAGGAGTTTGGGGATTTCAGGCAGGATAGGGGTTATACCAATAGTTGGCCTGCTCCAGTGGAACACCTGATGGAGTTTTGTGTCCAGCTTAGGAAGTGTTTCCTTTCAGTTAGGACTATTTGGTCCAAGCTAGTAGGTCTCGCCTTTTTGTCCAAGGCGGGTGGGTTTTTGGACCTTTCTGGTGACTTCCGTATCTGGAAGATGCTGGAAGGCTGGGTGAGGGAGCGATCAGGGGCCCCTCCAGATAGCTGACAGGCATTGACGGTGCAACAGCTGTCGCTTATTAACCAAGCTTTGGACCGTCTGTGTGCCTCTTTGTATGAAGCCCGTCTCTTTCAGGCGGTTGCATGCGTCATGTTTTTTGGGGCCCTGCGGGTCAGTGAGGCTTTGGCCTCCTCTCAAGCTGACAGTTCGCTCCGCACCTTCCAGTTTTCTGATTTAGAGTTTAGCGTCAGGGGTGTCTCCCTGTTGCTGAGACAGTCCAAGACAGATCAGTTACAGGCTGACTGTGTTCACCTGTCACAACAAGGGAACACCATTTTCTTACAGTACCTGCAGCAGTCACTGCGCGAGCTGGTGCAGTTAGAGGGGGGAGTCGGGGGGCCAAGATAGAGATCTGACCCCCACTCCGTGGCAGGTTAGCGGCGGAAAACTGGGTGGTGGTTTAGCATGTTCTCCGTTGGGCATCTTTGGGGATGATTGACAGGTTCTCTCCAAAGGCTTGTGGTTCGAGCGACCTGAGCAATTGGGGGGAACCTGTCTTTGGGTCCCGCCCATTTAATTCCCCTTGTAGGGGTTAGCCGGCGGGACCTCCCACATGCAAGTGCATGGCAATGTCTCAGGTGAGGGAGGAGTCCCTCACCTGGATTAGCATGGAGCTACGCCCATAAGTTGCCCCGGAGGTTTTTCTGATGTCATTTTCCGTCCCGGAAGCAATTGTTTGACCCTGCGTGTCCATTTTAGGGTTATAGTTAATTATGTTAATTATGCTAATTTATTTAAATAAATTATGCAAATTTAATTAATAAAAATGACCCAGTTTTAAATCCAGCTCTTGTGTCCGTGTCGTTACTCCGCCTCTCCTGCAAAATAATTTTACTCTATCCACCTTTTCTACCCCACGCATGATTTTATACACTTTGATCAAGTCATCCCTTCAACGCCGTCTTTCAAGGCTGAAGAGATCAAGGCCTTGCAACCTGGTTTCATAAGGGAGGTGCTCCATTCAATTAAGTTCAATTAAGTTTGGGATCCTTAATATTGTGAATTAATCTGTTTGGACTTTGACTTTTAACCATTTACTGATATTTTACCAAAAATGTAAAAGGAATATGTGTAATCATGGCAAAGGGAAGTTGAACACTTCAGGTTCTGGTGAACTGTGGCTTGAACTCACTGTACCCGGCACTTCTGTAGCCTCTGTGGAAATAGGCTGATGACTAGGTGAGTTACAAGATTAAGAGGCTGGAAAGAGCCCAAGTCAGTTATGGCATTTATTATTTTTGGTAAGTTTTTTAAACATCTGATTTGTATTTTGCCTGACTATGGACTATTCAATCAAGAAATGGTTTGCCATTGCCTCCATCTTAGGACGGAGAGAAATGACTGGCTCAAGGTCACCCAGCTAGCTCCATTACCAAAGCAGAATTGGAAACTATAGTCTTTGGTTTCCTTGTGGATGGTGTTAACCAGTATACTAAACTGGCTGTCCATTAGTTAATTGGGTGCCACCATATGTGCTTTGATTTGTGCTGACAGAATTATGGGCAATGCTTGCTATCCTTACTTTAATAACTAAAGTCATTACTTTTAATCATTACTTGTTAATTGATGTGCCGGTGCCTCTAGGCTGTTGGGGTCTGGATGGGTGTCAACAGGCTCAAACTGCACCCTGAGAAGATGGAGTGGCTGTGGGTTTTACCTCCCAAGGACAATTCCATCTGTCCGTCCATTACCGTGGGAGGGGTCTGCAACTTGGGCATCCTCCTCAATTCAGAGCTAACACTAGAGCACGAGCGTTCGGCTATGGAGAGGAGGGTGTTTGCCCAGGTTCGCCTGGTGCACCAGTTGCGGCCCTATTTGGACCGGGAGTCTCTCCTCACAGTCACTCATGTCTTCATCACCTCGAGGTTCGACTACTGCAACGCTCTCTACATGGGACTACCTTTGAAAAGTGTTTGGAAACTTCAGATCGTGCAGAATGTGGCCGCTAGAGCAATCATGGGCCTCCCTGGGTACATCCATGTTTCCTCAACCCTCCGCGGCCTGCACTGGCTGCCGATAAGTTTCCGGTCACAATTTAATACCTATGGGATTGGACCAGAATACCTCCGGGACCATCTTCTGCTGCACGAATCTCAGCAGCCAATTAGGTCCCTCAGAGTGGACCTTCTCCGGGTCCCGTCAACTAAGCAATGTCGTCTGGTGGGGCTCAGTGGAAGAGCCTTCTCTGTGGCGTCCCCGGCCCTCTGGAACCAACTCCCCCCAGAGATCAGAACCACCCTCACCATCCTTGCCTTTCATAAATTGATGAAAACTCATCTTTGCCACCAGGAATGGGGAAATTGACACCTCCCCTAACTACTGTTTTATGTATGGTTTGATTAGGTTGTGTGATTATTTTATTAATAAGGGTTTTTAAATTATATTTTTAGATATTGGATTTGTACATTGTTTTATTGGTATGAGCCGCCCCAAGTTCTCAGAGAACAATAACATCTACTATTGAATAACTCTAACTCTAATGCGAACTTTCAATGGCCTGTGAAATGTTTTTCTGGCTACCTACCATTACAAGTTAGAGCATTGTCCTGGCAAAACAATGGTAAAACATAAAAGCCTGGACTGACGATTCACACAATTTCCAGCTAAATGTGTTGTATGTCCTCATGGAGTTCCTTTGAAAGTATGTCATGTTTTAGCAATAGCACTTAGACTTCCATATTGCTTCAAAGTAGTGGGTTCTGGATTAGTTTGCTACTGGTTTGCGCACCTGCTTCTGCACATGCGCAGAATGGTCCTGGCGGGTGGGCGGAGCCTCCCGCCACTGCCGCTACCAGTTCTAGGGACTGGTCCAAACTGGGAGCAACCTACTGCTGCTTCATAGTGCTTTACAACCCTCTCTAAGCAGTTTACAGAATCACCATGTTGCCCCTCAACCATTTGGGTTCTCATTTTACTGATCTCAGAAGGATGAAAGGCTGAGTCAACCTTGATGCCTGTCAAGATTCAACTTCTGGCTTTCAGCAGAGTTAGAATGCAATACAGCATTTAACCACTGCACTGCCATGGCTCAATGTTTAGAATGCAGTTGAAACGTTCTCCTCATTGGCTGAGAGTTGCTGCCTGTCTAGATGGCTCTGTTGCACCCATTTCATCTATAAACGTCTGGGCTGCAATTCCTCATAATTCTTAATTTTCTAAACTTTCACTTGTTCCACTCTATCCTTTACCTGTTTAATATCTCCAGTTAAGTGTTTTATCTCCTCATGGAGTTTCTTTGAAAGTCTGTCAAGTTTTAGCAATAGCATTTATATACTGCTTCCTAGTCCTGTTTAACCCTCTAAGGATTAAACTCCAAGCCATTTACAGAGTCAGCATGTTGTGCCCAACAATCTGGATCATCATTTTACTGACCTCGGAAGGATGGAAGTCCGAGTCAACCTTGATCCCTGTCAGGATTGAACTTTTGGCTATGAGCAGAGTCAGCCTGCAATACTACATTCTAACCACTGCACCACCATGGCACAGTAGTTACAATTCAGTTCAAGCTTCATTCCCATTGCCTGAAGTACTTCATCTGTTTATATTTATATATCCAAAAAAGTTCTTGAAATTTCAACTTTATCTGATAATCTTCGTTCAGTTATATTAGTACTCTGACTTGTATCCATTATCCAAAAACATAACTAAAATTAAAAAATAAAAGTCTGTAAGATTAATTCCATATAGTCTATTAAATATAACTATTGCAGACAATTTACAAGATTACAGTCTTTGCCTCCCTCCGGTGGTTAAATAAAACCTCTGAATAAATTGCAAGGAAATATTCTTTATTCATAGGAAAGAAACAGGCTTCAAGAAAATCTTATTCTGAGAAAGAAATTGATA